>NC_046331.1:36727946-36840446 GCF_009819535.1 Lacerta agilis
CCTAGTGTACGTCAATGCTTGCTTCACACCTAGGCTGTTATCTAATTGCTACCAGAGCCACTGTCTGTGCTGTTTTGTGGCTTCACCTCTTTTCCTACTCTGTTCGTAACCCTTTCTTGTTATGCCACACCCCATGGCAGCCATTTTGTGGCTAGCACTCAGCACTTTCTGAAAATTCCACGTGAGCCCACACATCCCCAAAAGGGTGGCAACCACTGGCGTAAACTGATGGATGCAAGATTTTCAAGTGGATTTCCCAGCGGCTGTGCAAATCATAGTGTGACCATGGCTCTGTGAGTTTGTTTGTTTGTTTGTTTGTTTGTTTGTTTGTTTGTTTGTTTGCTAAATGTGAGATGACTTAATTTCAAGATTCGCTTTTGCTTCACCAGTCTGGGATGAGATAATGATTGCATTTAATATGAAGCGCATTGTTCGAAATACAGGCTTCTGACATGTTCGCTCATAATCATGCAAGACCAAAACAGCTTCAAGCATAGGAGTCCCTTGGTAAGTGCCTATAAGAGCAATAATATATCTTATCTGACAGTTATTGACAGCAAGGAGAACTCACAAGTGGCAGACTGTCCTCATTAATAAGTACCTCTTGGCCCAAAAGGAGACACGATGAATAAATGCTTTGAACATTTTCTTTATGCTTGATGCTCAGTATGAAATTTGTAGTGACCTTCTGGCTTTGCTTTCAGAACCATTATTTTTTTATCACTGTCTTCTTTTTACGCATTATTAATATATCATTTGGTTATAGATCAGAAAAGCTCAATTTCTCCACCTGAAGATGAAAATGCAAGATGAAGTCTGGAAAGGAGAAACAGTTTGGGGTTGTTGTTTTTTTTTAAAAAAAAACAAACATATTAACATTTCAACTCTTGGTTACCTGTAATTAGGCTTTGACTTTTAATTGGTTAGATTAATGGATTTAAAATCTTCTCATCAACCAAAAAGGTGCCCCAATTACCTGGGCTGTAGATTTTATATACTATTTGAATGCATGCACTTTTATTACGGTATGTATTTGCAGAGGGGAGCTGGGAGAGCTGGGAGAATCATGCTAAGATACCTAAAGATACTTTCATGCCTTATATACCCAGCCAGTCATTGCACTCTGCAGATACCATCTCATCAGGAGATCTGTTCCGTATGATGTAAGAATCAGGTCCTTAGCATAGAGACACCAACCCTTTGGAACTTCTTCCCATATATAAACCAGACAGGTGCCATTCCTATTGTTTATTCATGACTTTCAGTATAGCATAGGACAAACGTCCAGATATCAGGCTTCTGAAGTGCTGACTGATCCAGCCCAACATAAGGTCCCAGGGTGGGTTATAACGGTGTAAAAGCACAACATTAAAATCAGTTAAAACAACAAGGAATATGGGGAGACGGAGCAGACTTGTATGGACCTCCAAAGTGAATCAGGCAGCCTACAGGGCACCTCTGACTGAAGTGTTCTGCTTCCCAAAACACCTAATTGTGGTTCCAATGAAATATTGTGGCCCGTGCACACCCCTAGTATTATATTGTGAAAGTGGGTGATGTGATATCTTGAAACCCAAAGTGCCTTGGGCTCTCTTTAACTCTTCATTAGGAAGAAATTTAACTCCAGAAGTATTAAATTTAAATCCAGAGGCAAACAAATCTAAAGCAATTCATTTTGTTTTGCAAAAGCATTTCCATGCACCCTCCCCTTTAAAAAGGTACTCTAAATTAAATTTCCTCCCTTATTCTCAGAAGACATCGTTACAGTGAGGAACATGGAGCTAGCAATGCCTTTATTGAACAAACTGTGCTCAAGGTACTGGAAATGTACAAATTACACAGACTTCTTTGAGTCAGAGTTTTAAATAGGAAAAAGATCCTACAGGCTTTTTTTTTTTATTTGAGCCTGCTTCTCCATTAACCACACCCAAGTTGGTGGCACAATGGGTCAGTGTGTTTGGCTCTTAACCAGAAGGTTGATAGTTCAAGCCCATGGCGGGATTACTGCATGGCAGGAGATTGGACTAAGACCCCCAGGGTCCATTCCAACTATACAATTCTACGCTTCATTCAGCAAGTTCCCTTCCATCTTTGACTACGGGTGGTCCTACTGTTTGGTGCTGCTGTGACATCATTTATTTATTATTTATTCAAATCATTTTTTAAAAAAAAACATCTCAAAGCATTTTACAGCCTATCTTAAAACATCAAATAGAAGGCTATGAAAAAGTATTGAAACAGAATATTGCAAATGAAGGCCAAGCACAAAATTCACATTTAAAGTAACACAATTAATGGGAGGGAACAAAATATTATCTGAAAGATTACCTAAAAAATTAAATGAAAAAATATAACAACACTCCATATATATGACCTCATTAGCCACTAAACTGAATAACTGAGACTGAAGCTGTACTCACACTTCCTCACCACAGTAACATCTCCCAAATATGTCCTTGGGAATATTCTCAAGCACCCACACCAATCATGCTCCTATCACAGCTAATCCCCAGCCAACCATTTGCCACAAATGTGTGTAGCTATCTCATGCAGAAAACCCCCAAACTGCAGGTGACAGTTTCTCAGTGAATGAACCACCAGGCCAGTAATTGTGAAGCTGTAGTCTCCAGAGAAGAAACGTCATGGTGCCTCTGCAGCAGTACAACCAGATGCCTTCATCTGCCCAAGTTGCAGCAAGACATGTCTTTCCTATATCAAACTCTACAGCCACAGCAGGCACGGTAACTCTCCAACAGTTTGACTTCACTCCAAAAGGCACACTCCTCCACTGTTTTCCAAGACAGACAGATGCCAACAAACACCCTGATTAGTGATGATGGGAGTTGGAGTCCAACAACATCTGGCAGACCACAGCTTCTCCTTGGCTGCTTTTAGACCTGTACTGTGTCCACCCACCCAGGGTGATTATTTGATCCTTCTAGACAGGAAGGAGTACAATATGACTTCCTCTTCCAACTGAGTCTTCCTTGAGTTCTTTTTAACTTCTTTTCCATGGTTATTTCTTTCGCACTGACTTTGATTCTGCCTCCAGGCTTGGGTCCTGACTTCTGGCTTCCTTTTTGATCCTGCCTCCTGGTCTTTTCTCCACTCTGACTTGATCTTCAGCCCTGACTCCTGGCTTCGCCCTTTGACCCTGCCAGCTGGTTAGCCCTGTGAGTCTGTCTTAACTCTTTGGTTCTCTGACAGCTGATTGGTCCCATAGCTCCTGATTCCACGCTCCACACACACCTCAGACTGCTACCCACAACCCACCGCTGCCAATTAAGGAACCAATTTAGCTCCAGTGTTGTGCACTTTATTATTGTATTTCTAATTCCAACTGCTTCCCTCCACCACGCGCCCCAAAGAAAATGGAGGCCTGCTTTGCCCAAACCACAACGAATGATGTTATAGCAGTGCTCCCTTTTAATGGATGCATCAGTCTATTTCTGCTAGGGATGACTGAATCTGTCAATTTCTGTTTCACTCAGGGTCTCCTTTTCCAGTCTTAAAATTCAGTTCTCCATGGTTCCATATTTTATGTTGTTGTTCAGTCGTTCAGTCATGTCCGACTCTTCGTGACCCCATGGACCAGAGCACGCCAGGCACGCCTATCTTTCACTGCCTCCCACAGTTTGGCCAAACTCATGCTAGTCACTTCGAGAACACTGTCCAACCATCTCCATTTATATATATATATATATATATATATATATATATATATATATATATATATAATATTAAAGCCCCTTGAAAATTCATTGGCATTTTAGTGCACATTTTTCCTAACATACTTCTCTTGCTGTATTTTGCCTAAAACACACATTTTTGCAAAGCAGTTACCCCCCCCACCCCAGACAATGCATTGGTGTGACTCTCAAAGGATTAATATGTTTCAGCATCCCTCCACCCCCAGATGCCAGTCTGCAACACTGCCCCCCCCCCCCGGAAAGGGAGCGGATTTATGGTAAGTGTGAGTTTGCTAGGTTCGCCTTCAAATTCAAACTGAATCAAAATTCTCCGCCATTGCTAATTTCCACTCCATGTCACATACACTTGACAGGCCCTCCTGTCCTGCCTATACTTTGGGAACAAAGGGTAAGATATAAATTCAGCTAATAAGCTAATAAAAAGTTCCAATACACATGTTAGCCCTGGAGGTGTGGATCAGATCTACAGATTAAATTCTTCAGTGTTCCTAGTGCCCCCATACTAATTTCTTTGTCAATATTTTTTACCTTTATAAGTGAGGGTTGATTCATATTTTAAATATATTGGGGGGGGGGATGAACCAATATGCCATACCCTGCTATGTTCATGCCCTTTCCATAAAGGGCTCAATGTAGTATGTGTATTAAATATACAGGCAGCTATTAACTAAGCTGAATCAAGTCCATGTATTTAAGATCCGAAAAAGAAACGGTGAAAAAAATTAAATAGGAGCTGTTAATTGGATTACAAGTTGTTTGCTTATGTTCAATGGTATCAGGTTACAAAAAGTCCCAGAGATAAGGCAATGGGCAGAGAGGAGGGGAAGGAAATCCTGGATGAGGAAAATGAAATTGTAGGGCATATTTGTCTCCAGCACCAGCTGGGCCTCTCCTAGGACCCTTGCGAGGTGGAGAGCAGATAAGATGAAACAAACAAACCCCAATTAGCAGAGCTGGAGATAAATCCAGAAAGCACACTAGATAAAATGCAGATCCTACTCAATAGCTCTTGTCCCTAGCAGAACAGAGCTGAATTTATGAAGCATGTGAGGTAACCAGTTCAATTCAAAGTCAATCAAGGTGTCGATCGATTTAGGTAAGAACTAATGCACGTGCCTGCCTTTTGCTTGGACTTTTTAAATTTGCTTTACATCAGGTAGACGAAAAACTTGCAGTGAGGCCCAATATGATGTCAGGGCTAAAGCAGGAGTGTGGCCAATGAGGTCCGTTCCCCCCCCCCCCAATATCTTTCTACAATACAGCTTCCATCATCCCTATAGATGAGCCTTGCAGTCTGGAGGTGAGGAGAGTTGTAGTCTGGGAAGCACTCCTCTACCTTCGTGCTCTGTTGTTGTATTTAAACATATTTTTATTAAAGATTTCTTAGTTTACAAAAGTATGTGCAATATCTCTTTTCTCAAGTTTCATTTTCTACAGATCAGTTTAATTTGTTGAGACCTTAGTGTTACCTTAGGAAGAAAAGGGGGAAAGAGGTGGAGGGGGAAATGGTGAGTGGGGGTGGGGGGTCAGGTGGCAATGTTTCTATTCTACTTATTGTATGTTTGGGTTTTTGTGTCAGCATTGCTTGTGCGGGTTCTCTTTACTATTTGCTTGTGTTCCTTTGGTGGTAAGAGAGGTTGGGATTGGCCTAGGGTGTGGTTGTTTGTTTGTGATTGGCTGTGGTGAACTTTGTTTTCATGTGTGAGTGGGGTGGGTGGGTGGGTGTTTCTGAATCAGGTTAGCCATAATGATTTGTATGCTGTTGGTGGATTCTTGTCGTTGTCTTGTTGGGCTATGTATGTGATCAAGGGGAGCCATACCGGGGTGAAGGCGTCTTCTTCTATTTGTCCACCTGTCAGTTTCAGTTTGTTGGTTAGTTTTTCTAATAAGACTGTTTCCCATACTATTTGCTACCATTGGTCCATGCTTACTCCTGACAGGTCTCTCCAGTGTCTGGCTATGATGTTTCTGGCTGCTGAGAGTAGGTGGCATACTAAAGATGAAGAAGTTAAGACAGTTGTGATTAAATGGGTGCAAGATATTGGTCATAATATTGAATTAGAGATATGGGAAAGATTATGGACAAAAACAATTCAATTCACTGCATGTACGGCATTAAAAGGAAATTTAATGTATATGATGTATAGGTGGTATTTGATGCCGACAAGAAAATTGGAGATATGAAAGGAACATTTTGCACAAAGATTACCATAATAAAGGACAAAAGAGGAAAGGACCTAACAGAAGCAGAAGACATCAAGAAGAGGTGGCAAGAATACACAGAGGAATTATACCAGAAAGGTATGGAGGTCTCATACACCCCAGGTAGTGTGGTTGCTGACCTTGAGCCAGACATCCTGGAGAGTGAAGTCAAATGGGCCTTAGAAAGCACTGCTAACAACAAGGCCAGTGGAAGTGATGGTATTCCAGCTGAACTATTTAAAATTTTAAAAGATGATGCTTTTAAGGTGCTACACTCAATATGCCAGCTAGTTTGGAAAACTCAGCAGTGGCCAGAGGATTGGAGAAGATCAGTCTACATCCCAATCTCAAAGAAGGGCAGTGCCAAAGAATGCTCCAACTACTGCACACGCTATTTCACACGCTAGCAAGGTTATGATTAAAATTCTACAAGACAGGCTTAAGCAATATGTGGACCGAGAACTCCCAGAAGTGCAAACTGGATTTCCAAGGGGCAGAGGAACCAGAGACCAAATTGAAAACAGGCGCTGGATTATGGAGAAAGTTATGAGAGTTCCAGAAAAGCATTTACTTCTGCTTCATTGACTACGCAAAAGCTTTTGACTGTGTCGACCACAGCAAACTATGGCAAGTTCTTAAAGAAATGGGAGTGCCGGATCACCTCATTTGTCTCCTGAGAAATCTCTATGTGGGACAAGAAGCTACAGTTAGAACTGGATATGGAACAACTGATTGGTTCAAAATTGGGAAAGGAGTACGACAAGGCTGTATATTGTCTCCCTGCTTATTTAACTTATATGCAGAATTCATCATGCGAAAGGCTGGGCTGGATGAATCCCAAGCCGGAATTAAGATTGCCGGAAGAAATATCAACAACCTCAGATATGCTGATGACACAACCTTGATGGCAGAAAGTGAGGAGGAATTAAAGAACCTTTTAATGAGGGTGAAAGAGGAGAGCACAAAATATGGTCTGAAGCTCAACATCAAAAAAACTAAGATCATGACCACTGGTCCCATCAGCTCCTGGCAAATAGAAGGGGAAGAAATGGAGGCAGTGAGATATTTTACTTTCTTGGGTTCCATGATCACTGCAGATAGTGACAGCAGTCATGAAATTAGAAGACGACTGCTTCTTGGGAGAAAAGCAATGATAAACCTAGACAGCATCTTGAAAAGCAGAGACATCACCTTGCCGACAAAGGTCCGTATAGTTAAAGCTATGGTTTTCCCAGTAGTAATGTACGGAAGTGAGAGCTGGACCATAAAGAAGGCTGATCACCGAAGAATTGATGCTTTTGAATTATGGTGATGGAGGAGACTCTTGAGAGTTCCATGGACTGCAAGAAGATAAAACCTATCCATTCTGAAGGAAATCAGGCCTGATTGCTCACTGGAAGGACAGAACCTGAATCTGAGGCTCCAATACTTTGGCCACCTCATGAGAAGACAAGACTCCCTGGAAAATACCCTGATGTTGGGAAAGATGGAGGGCACAAGGAGAAGGGGACGACAGAGGACGAGATGGTTGGACAGTGTTCTCGAAGCTACCAACATGAGTCTGACCAAACTGCGGGAAGCAGTGGAAGACAGGAGTGCCTGGCGTGCTCTGTTCCATGGGGTCACGAAGAGTCGGACACGACTGAACGACTAAGCAACGAAACAACAACAAACTTACTAAAATGTATAGAACTCAAGATAAGGTATGTTGGAAATGTAAGGAGAAGAAGGGGATTTCTTTCATATGTGGTGGACGTGTCCTAAGATTAAAGCCTATTGGGATATGATATACAATGAACTGAAAAAGTAAAAAAAAAACAGAGGCCTTTTTATTAGGGATAATAGGTGAAGAAATTCCCAAAAAGACATTTCTGGGCTAAAAGTATCCTAGCTGCAGTGGTAGCATACATAAATATATTTATGTATGCTACCACTGCAGCAAGGATACTTTTAGCCCAGAAATGGAAGCAGCAGGAACTTCCAACGATGGAAGAATGGCAGAGGAAGATGATTGAATATGCCAAGCTGGCGAGACTGACGGGGGAGATCCGAAACCAGTGTGACAAACTGTTTGAAAAGGACTGGAGTAAATTTGTACAATATATGAAGGAACATTGCAAACATATTAAAACATTTGCAGAATTGATTTAAAATATTTTGTTAGGTTATGATTTGATACCTGCTTATAAATATTAGAAGTAAGTTTTTTTAAGTATAGAGATAAAGTAAATAGGGTATTCAGAAATGCTAAGATAAAAGTGATTACATATGGAAGTCAGGGAGGGGGACGGGAGAAAGTCAAAGCTCAATTTGAGCAAAGATATATGTGATGAAGAAATTTTATTTGGTTGTTATAAAGGAAAAAAGAATTTTATAATAATAATAATAATAATAATAATAATAATAATAATAATAATAATAATAATAATTCGAATTCAACCACCCACTGAGTAGCAGATTATGCTGCAGCAGTAAAACAGACCCAGCACCAGCACCAAGGCTGGCATGGAAATACCAAGTAATCACAGCATCTTTTCTTCACTCTTACATTGAAAAGCATTTTATACTTATTTATGTTGTAACCACCTTGAGACCTGCAGGTATAGAGTGGTATACAAATGGGTTTTGGGGGGTGAGTCTATACCCTTAACACATTAGCTTGTAAACTTTTATCAAACCCACCATTGCCATTCTTTCTAGGTCATCTCCCCCAAATCATGCCAATCTGCAGCTTGCAAAATTCATGCAAGTGGAATGTTAGTTTGAAAGTGGTTTGTGTATTTTCTTCTTTTAAAAAAATGGATGAAATAAAACTTCAAAAGGTATAAGTGGCCACCTGCAAAACTCCCAGGCTGTCTTTGATCTGGGAAACAATGGCTCATAAAGAGGGTTGGGGGGAGAGAAAGAAGAAAAGACCTCCTGTATTTCTATAAAGTAATGAAAGGAAATTATCTTCCATTTCCTTTCACTGGCTCATAATGATTCAGATTAGCATTTCAGAAGGATCAGGATGTAAATAATTCTTTGAGGAGCTCTACAGATGAGCATAGGCTGCTTAGCAATGTAGATTACAAGCCTCTCTACACAGGGATTTTATTATCTGTGGGTTTGGTTTTTTTTACAGTACCTAGAATGCTATAGAAATGTTAAATGGTGCGGGTGGGAGAAAAAGTTAATGCATTAGCAACTTGGTATTACCAACATACCTAAGAACATGACAGCACTACCTAATATCAACAACCTCAGATATGCTGATGACACAATCTTGATGGCAGAAAGTGAGGAGGAATTAAAGAACCTTTTAATGAGGGTGAAAGAGGAGAGCGCAAAATATGGTCTGAAGCATAGCTGTCAAGTTTCGGATTTGAAAATAAGGGATTAGCAGTCTCACCTATCCCGGGGACAGTCACATGTCAGTGGTTGGCGGAGCCAGAAGCAAAAGTGGGCTGAGCAGCAATGTAAACTCCAAGCGGGCTCGGGCTCGGAGTGGAGCAAAGAGGAGGGCAGCATGTGCTCTGCGCAATGGAGCCCCATCATAGTCTTGTCTGATCCATCAAAACAGGACTGGAAGCAGCAGCTGCTCAAAGGCACCCAGGCTCCGCCCGCCAGCTAACCCTATTGGCCGGCTGAGGGGCTCTGCGGCAACAGATAGGGGCTGATGCAGGGGGAGGAATATACCCCCCTGTAAGCATGGGAAACAGCTCCCACTTGCTTTGAGGGCTGAGGCTTTTCTCTCCAAGTAGGCGAGGTCTTCCCACCCAGTCCCTGGCCAGCAGGAGCTGCTTCCATTAAAAATGGGAAATTTAAGGGAAATAAAAAATAAGGGAGAGCAGCGGGAAACTGCTTAAAATAAGGGAGAATCCCGGGGAAAACGGGGATACTGACAGCACTGGTCTGAAGCTCAACATCAAAAAAACTAAGATTATGGCCACTGGTCCCATCACCTCCTGGCAAATAGAAGGGGAAGAAATGTAGGCAGTAAGAGATTTTACTTTCTTGGGCTCAATGATCGCTGCAGATGGTGACAGCAGTCATGAAATTAAAAGACGCCTGCTTCTTGGGAGGAAAGCAATGGCAAACCTAGACAGTATCTTAAAAAGCAGAGACATCACCTTGCCAACAAAGGTCCGTATGTTAAAGCTATGGTTTCCCAGTAGTAACGTATGGAAGTGAGAGCTGGGCCATAAAGAAGACTGATCACCGAAGAATTGATGCTTTGAATTATGGTGCTGGAGGAGACTCTTGAGGGTCCCGTGGACTGCAAAAAGATCAAAACTTATCCATCCTTAAAGAAATCAGCCCTGAGTGCTCACTGGAAGGGCAGATCCAGAAGCTGAGGCTCTAGTACTTGGCCACCTCATGAGAAGAGAAGACTCCCTGGAAAAGACCCTGATGTTGGGAAAGATGGAGGGCACAAGGAGAAGGGGACGACAGAGGATGAGATGGTTGGACAGTGTTCTCGAAGCGACTGGTATGAGTTTGGCCAAACTGTGGGAGGCAGTGGAGATTAGGGTTGCCTGCGTGCTCTGGTCTATGGGGTCACGAAGAGTCGGACATGACTGAACGACTGGAACAACAACAACAGCCTATAATAAAATATAAATATATTAATACACAAAACAACTTTGAAACAACAACTTTATAAAAGCAATACCATAGTCTCTATTGATACAGTGAATTCTCTGTCAAAGTTTTATTGGAGTAAAGGAGATAGACCATATTCCCCTAGCCCTCAACATTTCTGAAGCCAAGTCATCCCAATAGAGCAGCAATATGGAGAACTCCTTAAAAAAATAATCTGGAACTATCCAGATTAAATATCTTTGTGACGTTTTTGAGCTCCCCAAGGCAACCGAGTCTTCCATTCTCCATTTGGAAGCTAGTCTTTGTTCAGTGAAGGACAGGGTACATATCCTTGCCTTAGGCTTAGGTATTGGCTTAAAATACCTAGGAGATGCTGAGTCTTAACAACAGAGCGATTCCATCTTGGAATCCGGAAATACTACAAGTTACTGATAAGTATGGTCTTCCTTTGGACATTCTGAGCTCTTTATACTTTGAAGTGGCATCTTGCTCCATGAAATCGCATATTTCAAATCATGGTGTTTGCACTTTGGCCTTTCTGTCTAAATGTGCCCCTTGGTGTGCCAAAGCCTTTATACCAGTCTGTACAACTCTGCCATAGTTGGAAGGATGCTGTCGCCAGCTCCCCTATGAAGAGAGAGTTTTCCCATGTGGATATAATGTGCCTAAAGATTACCCCACTATTTACTGGGTTGCCTGATATGAGAGGACTTAAGAGCAGCGTAGTTCAAAGATTTAAATCTCCCAGTTGGGAGATCAACTGGGTACCTGATTAACTTTTTTATTTGGGGGGGCAAGTACCCCCTAAAGGCCTGTTTTGCCTTTAGAGCTGCAATTTTAAGGAGAAGGTTGTGGGGATGGTATGTTAATTTCTTCAGTGGAGCAAACTCTTATCTGCAGAATGCTCGGTTTTAATAATGTTTTTGTTTTGTTTGTTTTTACTCTATGTCAGGCATGTCCAAAGTCCATTTTGGGGGCCTAATCCGGTTTTATACGGCCCCTGTGGCAGTTATTTATTGGGGTCAAATCCTAAAAAAAAGCTCAACTAAATTGTAAAAAAGGGTCAGCCCTCACGCATCTCACTTCATTAAATTGGCCCTCTTTGAAAAAAGTTTCCCTGCTTATGTATTTTATCTTTTGTGGTGGATTTCAACTAGAACAAAGAAATAAATAATAATAATAATCATAGCCTAGTGGCCAATTGATTCATCTCTATGTGCAGTGACACTGACAAAGGGTATACAAAGTGTGGATAGTTAAATTAATTAAAAGGAAATAACATGTGCACTTGGTGTGATTGCATGAAACAAACATTTTTCAAAGCCAGTATCTGTAGCATACACACCATACATAGTTTATCCCTCGCAGAGCTACAATTCCCAGCACTCTTAACAACCACAGGTCCCAGGATTCTTTGAGGGAAGTCATGTGTTTTAAACGCGTAGTGTTTTCACGGCCTAGCACCTGATAACAAATTAAACTGAAGTCAAGGAAAATATTGGCTTTGTAAATCTATTTGGGTCATAAATTTCTTAGAAATGCAACAAGGTCCTGGCCTGCCCTGCCAAGGTACAGTACTTGCTCACTGAGCACCGTAAAACAATGCATTCAATCCACACATTGGTCTAACCTTGGAGTAAAATGTCTGCAAATTCAGCTTCTGATCTTGGTTGTTTGTAGCACGATGACTTTCTAGCTGTTCTAGAAGTATCACTGAAGCTAATGATACCTAATCAGCTCTAATGGGCAAGATTTTTTGCTGTGTGCTAGGCTAGGCACACACTTAAGTGACTGTTATTGCAACTATCCATAGAATGACTTGCTGTTTGGGGGAAATTGCCCTCAAGGCTGAAGTGGAAAGAAACCTTTTTGTTTGTCCGTCTTGGTGCAAAATCTAGATTGGATCTTCTATTCTAACACAGTGCTTCATGAAGAGAAAGTGCCTCATTAAAAGTATCTATTAATAGTATCTATTAATCAATGGCACGGAAATGCTTTACGTCCTAGTTTCAAAAGTGTTGAAACGTCTCTCTTAAGGGTCGATATTGTTTCCAAGGAATTAAAGCAAAATCAATAACATAGGCTTCCATTTTTGGTTACAAATCATGAAGCCCCAGCTATATTTTTATTATTAAATAAACTTTTTAAGCCACAAAACGATGTCCTCATTAGTAAACTGGCCTCATAAAACAAACTTTGCACACATAGACCCAGTTCACCTGCACGTCACTGAGCCAAGTTTGCCCATCAAGGTTACACACACTGATGCCTTCACTGAAGGCTTTGAACACGGATCCACGTGAACACCTGCAGTGAAGAAATCCCATAAATAAAGGTGTCCCAAGGTCAGCTGATGAAAGTTGGTTACTGCAACATGGTTCTGAATGTTGGGGAGGGGGAAGAAGAAGCTGTAGAAAGAATGCCAGACTACATAGAAAGCTGCATTATATTGACTCAGAGCATTGGTCCACCTCGGTGGAGGCTGGTTTATTAGGCCAAAAGGGGCATTGCTCCACCAGCCTCAGTGTCATAGAATGTTGAACATAGAGGATTGGTGGGAGGAACCACCAATAGAAGAGAGCACAGGGCCTGGGGCATGGTAGTGGGACCAGTGCTTTTTTCCCTAGAAAAAGAAGTGCCAGTACACACCATGAAGTTGTTACGTAAGTGCCACACTTTTTAACAACCAACAACAACAACAACAACAACAACAACAACAACAACAACAACAAAAGATGTGCCAGTACTGCGTGCCCTTGAGTACCCCCTGAATTAAAAAAGAGCACCAAGCGGGACAATGATGAGTGCTCACAGGGAGAAGGAGGAGAAGACTAGAAGAGGATGTGTCAGAAGTTGAAGAGGTAACAGGACTCAGTGAGTGGGAGAGTCTGTGGCAGAGAGAAGTCCAGAATAAGAGGAGAGTCAGGCTGGTGAAGAGTCACAGGTGTCTCCCTTCCTGCTGTGACAAGCTCCCTTCCCCCCTGACTCTCAGAACCAGGAGAGGAATGAAATGGGCAAAGCAAAGGCAGACTGCATGCAGGCATAATCTCTGATTGCTTGCAAGAAGCCCTGCAGAAGAGGAGACCTACCATAGATGACTGTGTGGAGGCAAGAAATTTTAGTCTCAACAACTGATTTCATGGAGTAGGGCCTACAGGGCATGAGCTGTTGTGCTCATTATGCCTGAACCCCAGCTAAGTCTGGGAAGCTTGTGTTTCTCTAACAAAGAGTTAACTCCACTGTGTGATTTATGGACAAGTGACTGTGTCCTGAAAGTGAGTTTTCCAGGGGCACCTGTTAGAAACAGAATACTAAGCTGGGTTGGCTCAGTGTGATCCAACAAGGCACTTCATTTTTTAAAAAAAATCTCCCCACACCTCCGCTCAAAAAAATTAAGAGGGTTTCTTTTTAAAATATAAAAAGGCTGCAATGTATACTGCACACAGATGTGTTGTTCAGTTCAACATGAGGCACTGCAAGATATATCAAATGTTATACTTTTTAATCTGACAAACTCAAAATCCACACACCTGAGGTGTAAGATTGTCAAAACCCAGAAGGCCAATTGGATGGCTTTCATTCATTTTATTGTTAAATGCCAAGCTGGAGCTGCTATTGCTTCCCTCCCAATCTGTCTAGCCATTTTGATATTTCCTGGATCTCATTGCCTTCCAAAGAGAAGTTCAGTAGCCTCAGGAAGGTGGGGAATGTTAAATCTTAGATTATTTCACAGAAGACTTCACAGCTAAGCTCCGAGCAGATATTTCTGTCTGCAATGTTCTTTGGTACAAAGGTGTAATCAATCACATGATGGACAGAGACAATGGCCATCCATTAATGAATAGCTTTCTTTGTCTCTAAATCCCTCTAGTGGTGTCTTATCTGAAGGAGCCCAAATGGTTGTATGCCAGTGGTGGAGGCTCTGTGACCATCCATATGTTTTGGACTCCAACACCCATCAGCCTCAGCCAGCATGTCTAACAGTCTGAGGTGTTGGGAGCTGTAACAGTCATGCAACATCTGGAGACCCACCATTCCCCACCACTGTCCAACATTAGTTCTTAGGTTTCACGCTCACAACAACCCTAATGAATGCTTCACTGCAGTTGCATGTGAATAGAAGTCCAACAGCAGCAGAAGCAGAAGCAACAAAAATAACAATTATTATATCCTGCTTTTCTCCAGTATCAATACCCGAAGTGGTATACAAGAAATTTAAGTTAACAATAAAGCTACATGAGCAAAATAAAATGATTAAAGATGCACAATAAATGCTAAAAGCAGCATCAATTAACCTTATAAGCTGTTTAAGACAGCTTTAAATGTTAAAAGCTCTGTGAAAACATTTCAGTGTTCAGAGTCTGACAGCACAGAGCAGAGCACAAGATTCTTAATCTCAGGGGTCATGGGTTCAAGCCCCACGACGGGCAAAAGATTCCCTGCATACAGGGGGTTGGACTAGGGGGTTGGACCATCAGGGGTCTCTTTCTATTCTATGAGTCTAGGATTCTGAAGTGAATCACAGAGCTCAAGCAGGTCAGATAGATACAACCACCCCACCACCACCACCACCACCCGTGACACTTCCAAGGAAGAGGGATGGGATTCCACAGAGAACTCTGCCAGAATTCCAGGAAAGCAGCCCAAAGTCCCAAAGCAACCTGAAGTGCCTTTTTGTCATGGATGCCTCACCTTACCCCGTGATAACCCCCCCCCTGAGTCCCTCCCAAGCTCTGCCTGAGCTCCAATATCTCTCATTCTCCCGTAGGTCTCAAACGGTCTACCCAGAAGTGGTGTATGAGTACTGTGTTGCAAGAGACCTCCAAGAATGCAAGGGCCTACTCAGGAAGAGGAAGATGATGCAGCTAAAAATAATGACCCAGCAAGTGACCAGGAGGAAGGCTGGCAGTGAGGCTATAAACCTCTCTCAGTCACCTCTTCCTCTGCATCCTTGCCAGTTTAACAGCTCTCTATTGAGGTCATCAGCATCAGCGGCTGCTCACCCACTAGCTACTGGCAATGGCCCAATGAGAGAATGCAGTCCATGCCTAACCTGGTCCCAAGGTATTATGGGTGTTTAAGAGTTAACACCTAAAACTTTAAATTGAACCTGGAACAGATAGGCCACCATTGCATATCAGGGTGCCCCAACTATTTTCAAAGAGGGCCAGATTTGATTACGTGAATGTGCTTGAGGGCCAACCAAAGTTGGTGAGCTTTTTTTAAGGATTTTACCCCAGGAACATATACGCACAGTGGCCGGATTAATCAAACCAGTGGGCCGGATTAGGCCCCCCGAAACCGACTTTGGACATGCTTGCCTTATATGGTCTGATAACAGGCCCTGGCCAATGACACCCCACCCCGGAGAGTGTTGCAGTAGCCTAATTTGAATGCAATGAAAGCCCAATTGGAAATGGCAATTGGTCGAATTTCCATCATGGTCATCATGAGAGACCCTGATCTCCCTTCATCTACACCTAACTCTCTTGAGTAGAGATGGGGAACCTGTGGTCCTCTAGATATTACAGGTGTATGAGTCCTGTTATTCCTAAACGTTGACTAATGGATTCCAACAACATCTATAGGGCTGCAGGTTCCTTCCACTTGGCTCTATATGCTAGATATACCCACAGGTTTGTGGAAGCAACTGCCAAGTCCACAGTGGATCTGACATCCAAGGAATGGGAGAGGGGGATAAATATCAAAGCAGGAACTGCAGAGAGGTAAGGCCAGCAAGAAAGCCTCTCAAGCATAAAACAGATTCACTCATGTTGTGACCTCTAATCTCAGAGTCTCCCAACCAGGTGAGATTAGAAGATAGTGACTTCTCAGACACATATCACAATTGTAGAATGATCTCCCTGTGGCGATCCTCTAGAGCTGTTCTCTTTTAACCTCCAGGCATTTACTGAAGGCTTTTTTTCCTGTTTGAGGCTGCTTATAGCATTTGATTTTATTCTGCCAGTTGTTGTTGCTGGGTTTTAAATTGCTGCTGTTTTAACACATTGCTTTATAATTGTTTTAAGATTAGTTTGCAGTGTGTGTGTGTGTGTGTGTGTGTGTGTGTGTGTTTTATTGCATTGCACATTCTTATACTTACATAAGCCACATTGGGTAGGAAAGTGGGACAGTGATAACAATTCCATATATATATATATATATATATATATATATATATATATACACACACACACACACACACACACACACACACAGTATAACAATTCTTCCATGAAAGTCAGTGCAGTCCAAGGTTGTGTACATATCATACATTTAAAGCAGATGACTCCCCCCCCCCACCGAACCCTGGGGAACTTTAGATTGTTAATGGTGCTGGGAATTGTAGCTATCTAAGTAGTAAACTAGGGACCCAGGTGGCGCTGTGGGTTAAACCACAGAGTCTAGGGCTTGCTGATCAGAAGGTCGGCGGTTCGAATCCCTGCTACGGGGTGAACTCCCGTTGCTCGGTCCCAGCTCCTGCCCACCTAGCAGCTCGAAAGCACGTCAAAGTGCAAGTAGATAAGTAGGGACCGCTCCAGCGGGAAGGTAAACGGCATTTCCGTGCGCTGCTCTGGTTTGCCAGAAGCGGCTTTGTCTTGCTGCCCACATGACCCGGAAGCTGTCTGCGGACAAATGCCGGCTCCCTCGGCCTATAGAGCGAGATGAGCACTGCAACCCCAGAGTCGGACACGACTGGACCTGATGGTCAGGGGTCCCTTTACCTTTACGGAGTAAACTACAGTTCCCAGAAGTCTTTGGTGGGGACACCATGCACTTTTTCTCTGGACCACACTTTCGGGGGGTGGTTGCTCATGTCACACTGAATTTTTAATGGATAAAAATACATTGGAAAACAAAAAGAAACAACTCCCAGAGGTGCTTTATTTATCACACAGAACACAGCTACTTTATAATATTATCATGAGACATCCAGAAAGCATAAAACAATGCAGCTACATAAGAACATGAATCCCCCCCCAAAAAAAATATTTATTGTCCTCGAATGTTTCTGCCACACTTGCCATCATGGGAGCCAACTGCTAGGGTCTGAGGTCCCTTCAGCACAGACACCCCAAATAAACTATTTGAGGGGGCAGGGGGTGTAAAAGTTGATGGGCATTGCCATCCAAATGGTGCATGTGCACCACAGCTTGTGATAGATTATGTGGGGTGGGGTTTACCTGCCCCCCACCCAATATTTTGTTCAAGTTGGCACCCCTGCTTGCCATCCTCTATTGCCACACCCTTTGAGAACCACTACATTACAGGTTCTCCTCCCTTTTCAGAGTCAAAATCCATGTGGCATCAACTGAGATCTACAGGTTCTTAGTTTGCATGTCCCTCCTCCAAATCATACATGCTGTCCATTACACATCATACACAGGCGTGCAGACATTGGCAGGCTGATGTAAAGCAACGGAATGAAATCATGCCTAGGAAGTAAAACATACCCCCCCCCAAAAAAAAAATGGTGGAGAGAATTACAGCCACACAGCTTGGGAGGCTGATATAAAACTAAATGGCTCAGGCGCTGGTAGGAGAAATTCCCAAGCGGTCCATGATTAGTGGGAATCGTGGCGGAGATGTTTCTGAAAAGAACAGTGTGTAATGTGCAGTGACAAAATGCTAATCCTGGCTCCAAGAGGTGCAAACATTTGGACATAAATAAATCCAAACATTAGGCAAATGATATTATATGGCGGGAAGGAAGAAAGGAAGAAATAAAAAGTCAGCGCATTAAAAGATTTCCCCAAACCAGACAATGCAAATGTGCAACAACAGGCATCACTTGTTAACGAGAGGAAATAGGCAACAGGCTCCGATTTACAGAGATAGGAAAACATTGACTGGTCAGCTTAGACCACAGGAGCATGATAACTAGGAGTTACATGAAGCGAGGAATTCACATTGAGGCAGGGAGCAGAAGGCTTGTGTAAGAATTAAAAGAATGAGTCTAATGATTTACATGTGGGCCAAGGTCTGTGCATTTAGACACGGAAACTGCCACATTTGCAATGCAAAGATCCAGTTAAGATCAAAAGGGGAGGGTGGAGTTCAATCCTACCTGCCACCCTTCCTAAGGTTTACACTATACAGTTCTTTTCCCCAAGGACTTTTCTCTGCGTCAAGGTCACTTCCGCATTGCAGTCCAAAGATGAAAAGCACCTGGCAAGAGAGGCTACAGGGATAGGATGGTTGAGCACTCCTCATCCCCTTCCCTTTAGCTTTTGAAATCACACAACATACAAACAATACTATGAGACTAGGGCAGTTCCGTGAGTCAAGGATTTGCTGCTATCCTAGCTGAGCCCTGAGCAGCTTTATGTTATGAAATTTTGGGGGAAGAGGATAGAGAAGTACTAGGGTTTCATCCTATTCCTCTGCTTTCGTGCATTGTCTGAAAGGGACTGCTTGGACATGACTGTTTTATATGGGCAATACAGTCATACCCTGGGTTTGCGCATACCCGGGTTGCAGATGTTCTGTGCGACCCCAGATGCACAGAACGCTTCTGCACATTCGCGCATGCACAGAAGCTCTCAAAACTGCGCTACTTCCAGGTTATTCTTTGGGGGGCGTTCGTGTTAAGCACACCGTGTAATGTAGTGCGATCCGGAAGGATTGCGTGCGTAACAGGGGTACCACTGTAATGAGAGAGAGAGAGGAGAGAGAGAGAGAGAGAGAGAGAGAGAGAGGAGAGGCGAAGAGGAGAGAGGAGAGAGAGAGAAAGAAAGAAAGAAAAGAAAGAAAAGAAAAAAGGAAAGAAAAAAGAAAGAAAAAAGAAAGAAAGAAAGAAAAGAAGAAAGAAAGAAAGAAAGAAAGAAGAGTGAGAGCTGTAACAAAATGTTTCACTGTTCCCGGCAGATAGTCATGACATCTTCCAGGATTCCATTCTGCCTCCCAGCTGGTTTTGCATTCCTTCTCTCACACACCCAAGCCAGTCAGTATTTCCTGCGCATGGAGCATACTCAGTCCAAATTGGGCTGGGTTGGGGAGTGGTTCCCCCATAGGGTTCCCCCCCTCAGATTTTTTTGTGCTTCTGGTTTTCCTTCAGGCCTGTTGATAAACATCCTCCTTGTGCGAAGGTGCTGCCCATTTTTGCTACATAAAAAGTGGCACTCATGCCTGTACATCAGAAATAGAAGGAATAATGTGGGGGGGGAGTCCAATGCTATTCTCTCCCTTTCCTGGTGGTGCACTCTCTCTCTCTCTCTCTCTCTCACACACACACACACTCACACAGCGCCAGATTTACATATAAGTTAAACAAGCTGTAGCTTAGGGCCCCACTCTCTTGGGGGCCCTAAAAAAATTCATTATTAATATACTTCTTCTTAATTGTATTTTCAGTTCAACAATTACTTGATAAAATACATATTTTGTTATGTGCAAATCGCTTTAGATACCTATTAGGTCCATAAATTACCATATAGCATATATTCAACACAAAAACAGCGACAAATTGTTGTTGACAAAGGACAAGCTAGACATACAAATGACCCCATTACCTTCAGTAGCTTAGGGCCTCATCAAACCTAAATTCGCCCCCCCCCCACACACACACACACATACACACACTTGTTTCTTGATTTTTACAAGGGATGTCAGAGAATTCCAGGAAAAACAGAATGTTCACTTATTCATCCCAAGTCTAAAAGGAAATCAGTCCAGGAACTATGATTAGAATTCACTGTTGTTGCTTTCATTCCACAAGCAATATGTAACTGAATTACGTTTTGCATTGCATTTCTCTGCAGTGAAAGCAAGGAATGGGATGGAATAACATAACTTGAGTGATTTACATACAATATGCAATTATTTACATAAATTATATAAGTTAAATAATTTCACCAAACAAGAGAGCAAGACGAATACTGCAGGATTGTTGTGGGGTTTTTTTTGCAGAATACAAAATGCAGTGGAATGGAAACGTGCTGTGTAACACCAAATACAGGGCAGAACAGAAAGCAATGTGTTCTATATACGACTTTTCTAGGTAAAGGGTCAAGGTAAAGGGACACCTGACGGTTAGGTCCAGTCGCGAACGATTCTGGGGTGCGGCACTCATCTCACTTTTAATGGCCGAGGGAACGGCGTTTGTCCGCAGAAAGTCTTTTCAGGTCATGTGGCCAGCATGGACTCTAAGCCGCTTCTGGCGAACCAGAGCAGTGCACAGAAACGCTGTTTACCTTCCCGCCGGAGCAGTACCTATTTATCTACTTGCACTTTGACGGCTTTCAAACTGCTAGGTTGGCAGGAGCAGGGACTGAACATTGGGAGCTCACCCCATCACGGGGATTCGAACCACCAACCTTCTGATCGGCAAGCCATAGGCACTGGGGTATACAACTAATTTAATGTGTAGTTGGGCAATATATCATATGCTATTATTATTACTTATTATCCACTCTTCACCCTAAGGTCCCAGGGCGGGTTACAACAATTAACATTAAGGAAGCAAAAAATTCAAAAAGATTGGGGAAAATACAATGAATATTTGAAAAAGCAATGCCCACATATACTGATGGACTTGTTTTAATTACTTCTGCAAATTGACATATGATTAGAAAAAAGATAATTACAAACGAATTACAAAGAGAGATAATAAGTAGACAAATGGAAACAGATTACTAAGGTTGATATTAGACCAGCATAGAGGACGAAGGAAGTCAACAAAGAAAATGGATATGAAATTGGTTACACATACCGGTATCGCTTATTTTTGAGATATGTGTTTATTTTAATCATGATTTTCTTTTTCTTCTTTTTCCTTCTTTTGTTAACATTGTTGATATTGTTTTTCTGTTTTGTATATTAACATCTTTTTATTATGTTTTTTCACTTTTTATGTTTAATTGTTATATGTGTGTATGTCAAGTCTATCTGTCAGCTTATAAATAAATAAATTTATCTTAAAAAATTAACGTTAATCTTAAAACACAATGTTACACAATATTAAAAACAGCTTAAAACAACTTAAAATGATAAAAATAAGGTGGGTTCTAAAATGCACGTCTCAAGTGTCAAAAGCCAGAACGAAGAGGTGCTCCCATAGGAGGTCAGGGTGAGATCCCAGCAACTCCGGTCCCATCCACACCATACATATAAGCAGTATTATGCCTCTTTATGGCTTTTGCCCAAAGAATCCTGAGGTTCTTGTAAGGGTGCTGAGAGTTGTTATGAGACCCCTCTATTCTTCTCACGGAGTCACTGTTCCCAGAGTGGTTTAACAATCAATTCTTATTCCTAGGAAACTCTGGAAATAGTAGCTCTGTGAAGGGAATCTGGAAGACCACAGGTTCCTCACCCCTGTACTAAATCACTTCTTCTCCAGCCTGGTGTCCTCCAGAAGCTGCTGGACTACACTTCCCATCATCCATTCCATTATCCATGATGGTCGTGGCTGATGGAGGGCGCCAGTTTGGGTAAGGTTGGTCAAAAAGAATGTGCATGAGAAAGTTGACTTGAGGTAGCGGAGAACCAGAGTCCTGGAATCAGACCAGGGGCATTGCACAGCCCTGTTTATTGGGACATTGTGCAGTTGCTATAGCATCTACCCATGGGAGCCATGTTGGTGGCATCTGAATTACACATTACATTTCGGGATAGGGAATCTTGATGCAGGGACATCCATTTTGGGTGGTTGCCCTGGGTCCTTTGTCACTCATAGCTTTTCTCTTTCATAAGTTCCAGGTCCCAGTTTACTTCACAGGAAGGAATGAATTGAGATTTAGATTGTTAAGATTTCCTCCAATACAAGTTTGAGGTAAGAAAATATGACCCTAAGTTTGGACGCCTCAAGGCTATTAAGCACAAAACACTAGTAATAGCACATATTTCATAAAGAGAACATTCAAGATACTTATCAAGTAATGTCTGTTGTTTTCAATGGTTTTTTATTTATTTACTTTGGAAAAATGAGCTAAGGACCAAGCTGCTCTGATTTATAATAAGACACTACTCTATTAATACAAAAAAAGGCAAATGGCCATGTAGCCAATTTTCTGGAAGAGAAAGGTTGCATGGGTCATTTTTCTTCAAACACCACCACACCACAGGATGATCGGAGAAGAAAACATTTATTCCTGTAAGTAATGAGATATTTACAATAAACCCTGAATGGCAGTTTAAGAAATGGCGATTGAATGCATTGTACCCAATGCCAGTGTCTTTACTTATTCCATTCTTCAGACAATGAATGTTCATTCAATCTTTCTCCCTCGGAAACAATTATTTTCTTTGCTGCTGCCCACGAACAGTCTTGAGTGCGTATTGTGTAGAGTCAGGGACAACAAACTGCACAGTTGTTTAAATAGATTCAGAGAATGAGGAAATAATGGACATAAATACCCACACTTCCTGATAGGGGTTTATAGATTTTCAGTTCAAAACAGCAGCATGGTCATGGTTCTTATAATATATAGCAAGATTTACCTCTGATTGTTAGAAGTGGAGAGAATCTAAACTCTTTTTAAAAATGTATGGCCTAACCTTGAAGTGGGGGACCTGGGACCCTCCAGATGTTGAAATACAACTCCCATCATCCTTTACTATAGTCTGGAGCTGATGGGAGTTGGAGTTTAATAACATCTAAGGGTCAAAGCTTCCCCAGTCCTGGACTAACCAGTTGACTTGCTTTTTTATTTTACCTTCTTTTTCAAACAATTTTTATTGGTTTTTAAACAAATACAGATACAATAACCATTAAAAACTTATGCAACAGCACATCTAACAGTGTTTGTTTTATCCATTCAGGTAGGTAGCCATGTTGGTCTGACGCAGTGAAATATATATTTTTTAAAATTAAAAATGTCCAGTAGCACCTTAGAGACCAACTAAGTTTGTGCATGCACACGAAAGCTTATACCAAGAACAACTTAGTTGGTCTCTAAGGTGCTACTGGACATTTTTTTATTTTTTAATATGTTTTATCCATTGTCTCTAGACATACACTTACACATTCAACATTCAAACATATTACTAACTTCTCCACTGAGAAAACTGAGTGGTTGGTATAAGGTCTTGATTTTGGTCATTAACAGAGTTAAAGAAAGGGGTCCATGTTTCTTGGAAGGTGTCTCTATTTGTTAAGCCTTTAATTGCCTTCCTGTGTCTGGTGAGACGCTCAGATATTGCTATATCCCAGATATTATTTTCACCTAATGTTCATGGGTATTTCAGTCTGGTTCTTCCATTGCTGAGTTATGCTGCAGCTGGTAAGAAGCCTACTAGTTCTTTGTGGCGCAGGGTGGAGCCTGTCTATGACCAAAGATAGTAGGGCTAAGGTAGGATTTGGAGAAAGGGGTTGGCCTGTAATTGCAGTTACAATCACATTCCCGCTTCTAGAAAACCTTAGAAAAAGTCAAGAGATGGAACATATTAAACTCCATTTACTGTGTCCAAGGTTAATTGGTCCAATAAAAGATGCTACCACCATTACCTATTCTCTCTGCCGACTTCCAGTAAGTTTCTGGGCCTGATTCAAAGTACTGGTTTGAAGTAGCATCCTTGAGACAGGGATGGATGAATCTGTCAATTTGGGTTTCTCTCAGTTTCTCATTTTTCCAACATTAAGTTCAGTGCTCCACATTTCCACATCAGCATGTGATTTGATTTGATTAAAAAAAGAGTCCTCATGAAAATTAATCATTCATTAATATACACTGTTGTATGTACACTTCATATATAATGTTTCTGTATGCGTTACTTGGCAGGAAGACTGCACTGGGAAATGTGAATTAAGTGCAACTTTCAAAGGGTGGCTGTGTTTTGATATGCGCAGTGCATCAGAAAGTGTGAATTAGGTTCACCTTTAGATACAAAGTGAATCTCATTTGACCAGCAGGTAACCATCCTGTTTCTGAGTTCCTACAGCTCAGCTCAAACCTCTAACACATCCACACACTGACATTTCCATCCCAATTTGTATGCAGAGGGCATCAGAACAGCCTAAGTTGGTTCTCTGTTATTTTATCTTGTAACTTCAGCTTTCAGCCCAGTTCATGCCAGCTGTAAACAAAATCCGAAAAGCTGCCCCTTCTGATGACAATGAAGCATCTTCAGGCTTCGCCACCCTCCCATCACACTTCATTTCCCTTTGTGCTTTGGGGTGCTACAGCCAAGAAATCAACCACTGCAGCGATGCTTCTCCATTATTCCACCGCCGCTGGAGGAAATTAAATAGGAACACAATTGCCAGGCTCGAAATAATCAAAATGTTGTTTGCCAAATAAACCATTGCACACTTAATCAAATCAAAGGCGCTCAAACTACAGATGCTGGAGCGACATATTTACCAACCAGAGGCAGATTGCAGAAGTTGGGCAAAGTGTTTTAAATACAGAGGGGAAAGCAAACCCAAATTACACATACATAAAGAAGCAAACTCTAGATAAAATGCAAGGATCTTCAGCAAGGTGGGGTGGAATCTTATCATCCCAGGGGCTGCCTTCTCTCTTGAGAAACCTTTTTGGGGGGTCCACATGGAGGTGGCAAAGCTGGGTAGAGCAAAATATGTCATACTGACACACACCCCTCCATACTGTATCCAGGCAAAGAACGGCATTATCAGAATTCAAAGACAAAACACTCAATGGGTCATGGCAAAAGGGGTATGACCTACAAGGGGGCAAAGCCTAGAGAGAGTGCACAGGCCCAGATAGGCCTGGAGGGTCATATTTGGTCCCTGGGCCAGAGGTTTCCCACCCCTGATCTGCAATGTTGACTCCACAAATGGTATACCCAACAAATGTGATCCCCAACTCCCAGCAGCCTCAACCAGTATGGTAAGTATGCCTCTCTTTAGGTTTTCTTTCTACTTTTTTTCTGCACTTCTGCAAACCCTTGCAGTCACCCCCCAAAGCTTTCTGATAGCTCCCTCTTCAACATGAATGGTGCCGTTTTGCTACATAAGCAGCAGCACTCGTCATCTGAACATGGAATTATTGTCATCCTCGTGTTCCAGATGGGAGCCCCAATACTGAAAGTGGATTGCCTTAGACAACTGAGTGAGCTCATGGCTGAGAGGTTGTTCATATGCCTGTGTTCTTCACAGGAATGCAGGAAGCTGCCTTATCCTGAGTCAGACCCGTTGGACCACACTGACTGACGGTGAGTCCCGATGTGTTGTTGGGCTCAGGAGTGTTGTAGGCAGAGATGGACAAGGAGAGGGAGCAGGAGGGGGTGAGACATGGCAACAGAGGCCAACCACTAGAGGCCTGCTCATCCAGAATCCAGCAATTCTCCCATCAGTGGGAGCAGACACATCTTACCAAAGACATTGCACTTATGCATGCTCCACAGTCTCACAGTGCACATGAGTCTCTCAAGGACCTGACCTATCCTTAAAAGAGTGGCAGAAGGTACCAAACCTGTTGCGACAACTCCATTGCTTCCACAGAGATCTGAACTCTTTGCCTTGATCTTAGAATACTTAAAACATGGACCACTGTTTCTATCCTGGTTGCCCCCGCCTTTCCTGTCCATCTAGCCCAAGTGTAGAAGCTGCTGGGACTCATTATCTGTTGCTGGGCCTGTATCACTTTTCTGCCTCATAAAGTAAGAGTCTCTGTCATCACAGGCAAGACATGAGCAAGGATGCACTGGTTTGTCCAGGATTTCAGAGGTCTGTCCCAGAAATACCTGGAGATGCTGGGGATTGAACCTCTCATGCAAAAAAAAATATGCTCTACCTCCCTCGAAACTGCAGCCCTTCACTTGATGATTTTCAGATATCAGATTTCAAGTCCTGTGGTGTTTTAAACACCAGTATGAATACCTGTGTTTAATACTGTGTTGCAAGCTACCCTGACAGTGTTACTGATCAGCAGCTAACCCTATTTTTAAACAAACAAACCAATTCAGAGCCAAAAAATATGGTACACAGTTCATTCACCTGGGTAGGCCAGACTTTCCAAGTGTCCCTATTTTCCAGGGACAGTCCTAGTTTTACAGAAGCCATCCCTGTTTCTGATTTGATCCCGGAATGTCCTGCTTTTCCTTGGGACATCCCTATTTTAATTGGAGAAATGTTGAAGGGTATGGAGTTATGTGACCCCAGCAGCCAAGGAGATAAGTAACTATACAACCTTTAGAAGACATCTGAAGGCAGGTCTGTATAGGGAGATTTTTAAATGTTTCATTATGTTTTTATATATGTTGGAACCTCCCAGAGCGGCTGAGGCAGCCTAGTCAGGTGGGTGGTGTATAAATATTAAAATTATTATTAACAACAGGACCTCCCTATTTTCATTGGAAAAATGTTGGAGTGTACATGGCAGGCTACCTTAGTGACATCCTTCTATCTGTCTGCCTGCCTTTCTTTTTCCTCATCTGCTCAACAATCTTTACAGTATATTGTTTTTCAAACGCCTGAAAAAGCACCCCAGTATCATTAAATAACCGCATAAGATAAAGCTCTTTGCCATTTCACTATTTAAAAACAATCCTTGCTTGTACTTGGAACATTCTGCACTCTACCACAACACACACACACACACACAGAGAGAGAGAGAGAGAGAGAGAGAGAGAGAGAGAGAGAGAGAGAGAGAGAGAGAGAGAGAGAGAGAGACTTGCGTCATTCCTCAGATCAATCACTTCTTCCTGGACAACATCCAGTCATTTTACCTTGTAAGAAGTAAATCAATCATCTGATTTGCTAATGTACACTGGACCAATGGAGCACAGGAAAGATAGTCCAGGAGGGCGCAGTGCACAACTGCCTATTGCTAAAAATGAAGGAGGCAGCCTTCAAAGAATGGTTTTTAAAGTTGCTGAACACTTGAGGGATCAGGGGTCAGCATCAACAAATACCTGACAAGGCCAATGCCTCCATCAGGGAGGGCATATCTGTCATTGTCTATGTACCTGCCATCTCTGAGTGATGGGGAAAGGAGGAGCTGCCTCTGCATGCATGTATATATATGGGCCAGAGCCGGCCCTACCATTGAGTACAGTGAGGTGTCAGCCTTTCATAGCTGATGCTGGGAGGCAAAAAGTGGTAACAAATGTTGGTGGGACAGAGCTGTCCTCCAGATGTTGTTGAACTGCAACTCCTGCCTGCCCCACCAACCAGCATGGCCAATGACCAGGGGGACATGTGGTCCAAAAACATCTGAAGAACACTGCATTGGCTATCTAGGTGCCAAAGTGTCATGTCCAAATGGGAGAAGACAGGCAGCAGGATTAGTTCATCATTCAGGAATGTCTTCAGACAGCGCAGGGATCCTTGTGGGGATGGGAGCTCAGGCCCAGGAGTCACATGCAGCCCTCCAACCATCTCTATCTGGTCCTTGCAACTACCCACATGCCACACACCTCACCAGTCCTCCTTGAGTGTTTTTGCCTGGCTGGAATGTGTCCTTGAACTCTGGCCATGCTTCCTGCTTTTCTGGATGAGGGATAGAGGGAGGGGTGTAGAAACTAGCCCACTGTGCAAAGGCAGTGTTGGCATTCACGGCTTCACCCACTATTGTCTCTGGCCCTGCCCATCACGGGCATGCAGCTCTTAGAATACCACTCAGAAGGGAATATGAATAGTGGTGAAAAGAGTTTCCCATTCCTTGGGTACATTTATTAATTGTCATGCAGGCAATGCTTTTTAATAACGTAACAGACAGCACTTGTAGTCGAGGTTTGTGCACAATGGAACTCCCAACTTCATCAATGAAAACAGATGTAGGATATAATAATTTTACACTCAGACCATATCTAATTCCATCTTTGGCTACTGGAA
Organism: Lacerta agilis; assembly: GCF_009819535.1. Taxonomy (NCBI): domain Eukaryota; kingdom Metazoa; phylum Chordata; class Lepidosauria; order Squamata; family Lacertidae; genus Lacerta; species Lacerta agilis. Next base: position 36,756,180 of record NC_046331.1, read on the forward strand.
GCTGCTGCTAATGTACAACATGGCTGCTTGCCATAGAGGGCAAAGACATATGAATTATTGCAACCGCTTTGCAAAATCCCCTCATCTTTCTGTACGTCAAAGCTGGATTAATCATTATGATGAGTAAGATGTGGATCAGGGTGCCAGAGCTCATGCCTTGTCTTTTGCAAGAGTTGTCCTTTGCTCACTCTGCCTGTGTGATTGCACACCCTTCACTCTTTTAAAAAAAAAAAAAAGCTCTTGTTCAGATTTGCCCCCAATACCTTTGCACTTGTCCAGCTCTGCCTATGTGCAGGCACCTAACAATGGATAGGAGCAAAGGAAGCTATTTTCCACAGAATCAGTTACAGGTAGGTAGCCGTGTTGGTCTGCCGTAGTCAAAACAAAATAAAATAATAGAAAAAATCCTTCCAGTAGCACCTTAGAGACCAACTAAGTTTGTTCTTGGTATGAGCTTTCGTGTGCATGCACACTTCTTCAGATACCAGAATCAGACCACCAGTCCAGCTAGCTCTGTATTGCCCACACTGATTGGGAGTTGTTCTCCAAAGTTTCAGACAATTGACATTCACAGCACCACCTAGAGAAGCCAGGGATTGAACCTGGAACCTTCTGCATGCATAGCAGATGTTCTACTAGCAAGCAGCAGTCCCTCTCTAAAGGGATTTAGGAAAGTAGAAAGCTGCCTTACATTGAGTCAGACCACAGTTTCATCATGTCCATTGCTGACAACTTCCATCCAAACTTTTCATCAGGCTTCCTTTTGTGGAACTGTGTCTGAACAGGTGTGTGTGTTTGGTCCTGGTGCTTTCCCTGGGAAAACCTGTATTTTACCATTGAAACCTGGTTGCCTTTTGCTCCAATTTAGTGGGGAAAAATGCTGGTTTTCCCAGGGAAAGCACCAGGACAAAAAAAAAAACCCGACAACATTTAGATGTGGCACAAAACAATGCTGGATTAAACTCTATGGAGGCCCTTAGGCAGTCTGGAGTCAGTGGGAACTCATGACACATTAACTCACAGAAAGCTTAATACCTGGAGGTTTCTCATGCACGCACTCTAGTGGGATAACATTGAATAAAGAAAGTTTGAATGTAATTTTCTTCCAAGATCAAATCAATATTATTTTGATCCATTGTCGCAGGGCCTGTAAGAGGCATGGGACCCATAGAATGGGTGCCTACTCTTCCTATTTGGTAATCCAGCACTGGCACAAATGGAAATATGGATGAGTCTGCTGACTAGCAACAGCTCTTCTTGGTTTCAGGAAGGAGTTTTTCTGAGCCCTACCTGAAGATGTGAAGGATTGAACTTCGGACCTTATATGAGCAGAGCTCTACTACTGAGCTTGTGGGCATTTCACACAATCATTGGGCACTTTGAAATTCCTTAGAGTACCAGTTCCCTGTTCTCTTCTCTGGTTGACATCGTGTTGAATTGCTGGACTGATGTACCTGTGGCCAAATCCAGCTAGACATTACCAATGCTCATTCACAAAAGGCCGCCTCACGCAACTCTAGCAACTCACTCGGTGAAGAATGTCTTGACAATAAGTAATTAAAGAAGAAGCCCTGCAAAATTAACTTTCAGGAAGTGAACCATCTATGCCCTTCGTGTGCCAACATTTACATACAGTTTTAATTGAAGACAATAAATGGACATTTTGATAAGACTCATTACAGCTAGGCAGACCTTGCTATATTCTGCCTTTCTGCCTTCTTATTCCTGGCAAAGAGGCCAAGAATTGTCTCTTCTTTCCCTTCCTGCACATAAAAGCATTTTTTTTTTGGTAAAACTTTAATTAGACTTTATTCATGTCAAAAGCAAGAGCTGGCTTTTAAACCTAAATTGAGTACCCATGGCAAAAATGAAGACGGGGGAAGGTTTGTTTTCTGTTATGATTCCCCACTCAGTGTAAAGAAACTTCTTGACAAGAATCAGTAGAGGGGCATGTTTGATCTTGATAGATTTATTAATTATTAAGGCACCACTACTGGCAGGGGGTAGAATTCAGGCTTCATTTCTCCACCACCCCAAACGTATATATTTCATTATACCACTGGCCTACAAGCTGCTTTTAAGATTACTTGATTAATCATGGGTTCTTCCCAATGCATAATTAAGTAAAAGTGCAACAAATTTACACTGATTTAACTCTTTCCCCCCTCTGTGGCAACATCACATTCATATTTAATAAAAACCATAGAACAAACATGAAAATGCAAACTCCCCACACTGTCCACGCTTATGAAGGTAGTAAATCAAAGATTCGGCATCAAGCCATTTGAGAGAGAAACAGCAATTAAAAAGATAGTTCCTTTTGGAACACATTCTCTCTTTTTTTTCTTGCAAGGGAAAGAAACATTTTATTTAAAGAATCAAACAATTCCAGGGGGATGCCATATGGAAGCCATTCATAAATCCAAATGACATTGTTCTAGCAACAATTTATTTAATGAACTTTCATTTGGAAACTTTACAAAACTAGTTCTGCATACTCAAGCAGAGGCCCCAGTATGTTTGCGTATGCATAGTTGTAGACGTCTATTCCCATGCATGCATTAAGTTCAGCAGGGACCTTGTAAGTATCATAAGCATAATGAATCAAACCATTGGTCGAACTAGCCCATTATAGTCCATACCATCCTTCTCCAACCAGGGTGACCTCCAGATTATTTGGACTCCAACTCCTATCTGCCCTAACCAACATGACCAATGGTCAGGGATGATGGGAATTGTTGTCTACACCAGGGGTAAGCAGAAGCTAGATCGGGGTCTACTGGTAGATCTCTGGCAAGTCTACAGCAGATCAGCAATGGTTCTCAGTATTTTGATAGCAGCAACAAAATCACATCCCCCTCCTAAATTCGGTGGATGAAATGAAGAATGCTAACCTGTTGTGGATAGCGTGAGCTCAGTTCAGTCCTCGTACTGAAAACAAATTGCTAGCTTCTGTGCTCAGAGGCACCCTGTTCTTTGATTCTTACTATATGTGTTTTCCCTTTGGCTGTAGTTGGCGTTCTAGTAAACAAACAACAAAGTAGATATAACAGGGCTGAAGTTTGCTGACTCCTAGTTTACAATATCTGGTCAGTATAGACCAGCTATTCCCAACATGATCTAGATGACATCATGTTGTGGATAGCTGGTCTACACTGATTGACTGTGACTCCCCTGCCTGGAGTCTTTAGTAGACTACCTGGAGATGCTAGGGATTAAACACGGAGTCTTATGAATGCAGAACACCTGCTCTGCTCCTCTTCCCTGTCAAAGACTCGTGTTCATCAACATTGATTGCAAACATGGATCTCCTACTGTGACCAGCTCTGAGTTCAAACTTAATATACGTAATCCCCCTTTTATAGTCTATCTGTAGCCATCCACCTTGCCTTTACTAAAAAATAGGGGAAAGCACCAAGGGCCTTCTTAGATGTATTCATGCCAAACATTTAAAGCATGTTATTTCCCCCGAAGAATCCTGGGAACTGTAGTTTGTTAAGGGTGCTGGGAATTGCAGCTAGATTCTGGGAGGGGGAGCCATGTGCTTTACATGTTGATCGTCCTCAGGGTCCCATCAAACTCTACATTTCTATGGTTCTATTAGGATAGCAAAAATAATGAATACAAAGATGGCTCATATGTTTCATACACTTCCTGATTGGGTTAACCAAACTCAACATTACACCTCATAATTATACAAGTCCACTGATGCAACTTAATGTCATTTGCATCCCTAGATAAATCTGAAGCCATTCGTCTAATTTTTGTCAAGGTCATGACCAGACAGAGGAAAAGGTTGGCAAATTAAATCAATTTAAAAGAAAGAAGTGTCTTTCAAAGCATTATTATTCCCCTATTGTGAACAAGGTTCTTGATTCTGGGAAGGCTTGTTTTAAACTAACGTGGGTTTATGGCTCAGGGAAGATTGGAACATGTCATTGCACAGCTCATCCTGTTTGCCATGCTGCTACCCCAAGCTCAAATTGCTTTGAACTGCTTTCTATTTATTAGAAGATTTATGCCTCATACTTTCTGTCCTGGCATCAGGTGGCTGGCAGCAATTGAATGAAAACAAAATAATAAAGCAAAGCAATCCATTCCAGAAACTCAGTGTATGGTGTAAAGGTTTTCAGTCTCAGTTAGAGAATAGTCAAGGGATAGGAAGCCTGTGGCCTTCCACATGCTATAGACCACAATTTCTATCATCCCTACCTATGGACCACATTGGCTTGAGCTGAAGAGAACTACATTCCAACAACAACTGAAGGTTGCCCACTCCTCAAATAGTCCTTGAAACTCCTAGCCCAGGTGTGAGATGTCCTTGCAGATGTCGCTGAACCACAACTTCAATTGTTCCTGACACAAGGGCCGGTGGGAGCTGTAGTTCAACAACATCTGGAGTTCCAAAGATGTGACCTACTCTGGGACCTTATGAGTATCAGCAGCAGCAGTTGCAGTTGGCTTTTTGTGTCCTCTTGCTGCCTTTTGTGTCCATGATACTTTTGTGTCTCATTGGAAGGGGAAAATCAATTATTTTTTCGAAGAACCCTGATTCAATCCCTGGTATCTCCATGTAGGGCAAGAAAGACTCTGATCTGAAACTCTGGAGAGCTACTGCCAGTCAGTGTAGACCAGGGGTCAGCAAACTTTTTCAGCAGGGGGCCGGTCCACCGTCCCTCAGACCTTGTGGGGGGCCGGACTATATCTTGGGGGGGGGGGAATATGAACGAATTCCTATGCCCCACAAATAACCCAGAGATGCATTTTAAATAAAAGGACACATTCTACTCATGTAAAAACACGCTGATTCCCGGACCGTCCGTGGGCCGGATTTAGAAGGCAATTGGGCTGTATCCGGCCCCCAGGCCTTAGTTTGGGGACCCCTGGTGTAGACTGCACAGAAATAGGTGGACCAGAAATCTGCCTTGGTCTAAGGCAATGTCTTGTGTTCCAAGAAACAGTGGCAACACCTTCATTCTATATACAGGTAGGTTGGTCTACCATAGTCAAAACAAAACAAAACAAACAAACAATATTCCTCCCAGTAGCACCTTAGAGACCAACTAAGTTTGTTCTTGGTATGAGCTTTTGTGTGCATGTATGTTTTGCTCCTCCCCTAACCTTGAATTTCTCAGCATAGTCCATAACATAGCTCTCTTTATTCAACTTCCATTCCTCAGTCACAGTTTATTTTTCACGTGGGGTTCCATTCTTTTAAAAGGCCCTTAACAGCAAATGACCGGGAAAGAGGACTGGCTGAAGGTTAATGTCTTTAATCTACATACCTCCTCTCTGAAAATGTAATCAATGTAAGATCATGGAACGGAACTGATGCTGTTCCCGGTAAATCTACTTTATTAGGAAGCTGCATGTCAGACGAGTAATTAAAGTCTTCTTTGAGCTTTATTGGAGTAGGGGAGAGGAACCTGTAAAAAAAAACTATCAAGTTCTGCAAATGCTCACTCCATGGATTTCTCTGCTCTTAACTTGCCTGAATTGTGTTAATCTCCCCTGGCTGCATTGTATGGATAAGCATGACAGCATAGTTTCCTCCATAGGCCTAGCAAGGACCAACAAGCGGATGAGCTGCTCTGACAGCAAAGTTCAGAGACAACTTATTCCCAGTGATTGTTTCCTATGGGCCACCCCGAAACTTGCCAACTCTCTTTGGGTTATTATTATATCACAAAACTGGGCTGCATATGTATATACATCACTCAGAGACAGTCTAGATATGGCATTTATCTTTTTTAAAAAAATTGTATTTGCACGGTCAGGCGAAGTCCCCCCGTACCCCGGGACAGCCCCTGAGGGAAATAAAGACCCATGACAACGTTCTATGGGATTAAATTTGCCACAATTTTATTAATATTTCAGATGTAGGAAGACCTTGGCTCAGGCATTGGGCGTTTATCCTTCCCAGCCCCCCAGCCGGGGTTCTGGGTACCTTCAGGGTTATCCAGCATGATTGGGAAGTGGGCTAGTCTGGAGAACATATGTTCAAGCAGATAGCCCACCCCCCTATGTTCGCTGCTGCTGGAAGGGGAGGGCAGTGACGACCCTGGGCATTTGGTCAATGCCTCCCCTTGAGACCCCTTTAACAGGAACCCTGTTATCGCCGCCATAATGGGGGCGGGGGGTCACCACCCCACACACACCCCAATCCTGTAAATGACTAAAGGATTCCACCCAAGGCCTGCAACCGCCAAAGTTGTGACGAATTGCTATGGGAAAGGCGAAACCTGCCAATGCAGGGAAATTCCTTTCCAGCCCTTCAACAGCGACCTTGACATAGCAGCGCCTGCGTGGCTGTGTGGCTGTGGAAAAAAAGGGTGGTTAAACCTGCAAAGTAAGCATCAATTGAGGGAGTGGAGGGTGGGGAAGCTCTGAATCCAACGGCCGCTTCCCAGGTATGACTCGAGTTCTATTGTGTGTACTGCATAATCCCTCCCTCTACCTGGCCAATCCCCCCGGCACCACCTTCCCAGCCAGGATTGGGCGGCTGCTAGTGTAGGTGGAGTCCACAGGTATCCCAACCTGGGAAGGTGAAGCCAGACCAACTGCCAGGGGCTGCCACCGTGATCCAAAGGGGCCTCCTCGCAACCTCGCAACATGCGCACCCCATTTGATATGGGGGAACGCTCATTATTTCTTGATAAATTATACAGAAAATAAAAAGTAAAATAAACAAACAAATACTGATACAAAATCAACCAAAAAACAAACAAACATATACACCCTACACTACAAACATAAACCCTACACACACACACCCATGACTTCCCTCCACCATGACTCAACTTCCTTTAGTTCAAATTTGAATATTGTCATTGCATTCTTTGGATAATACATCTTATATCCATTTATAATTTATATTCTCGCTTATACTTTACATACTTAATCCATGCATATCAACATATTCTTTTTAGAGCAGTGTTTTTACATATACTCCTCGAAACATTAGACATGGCATTTATCATGCTCATCACACATTTCCCATCCCCACTGAACTCACTGCATAACTTTCCTTGCCTTTGCCAGCAATCTCTATAGGAAACTCACTATGCCAGCAGTGGAGAACCTGTGGCTCTCCAGATATTATTGGACTCCAGCTCCCATCAACCCCAGCCAGCATGGTCAATGGTCAGTGATAATGGAAGTCTAGCAATTTCTAGATAGCCATGTTCCCCATGTTCCATAGCAATGGTGAATTAACAGTGAACTCTAATCAGCAATGCAGCCAGGGAAGGAAGGAAGTGTTTGAAATACAGGTGACCTAAAGAAATATGCACCTAAAGTATTCTGTGATACTCCATCAAACACTATTTATAAAAGGTTATGGGAGGAGCTTTTATCAGACTTTCACCAAGGATTCCCTCTACATTTCCCCCGCCACTGAAAAATTAGAACACCAAGGGTTATGTAGATGCAATGTCTAGGCCAGTTCTCAACTGACATGTCATCAGGTGACAACTTGCATGTCTGGATAAGTATCTGGAGCTAAGAACACAAGAACAGCCCTAACAGATCTGGCCAGTGGCTCACCTAATCCAGCATCCTGTTCTCACAGTTGCCAAACAGATGTCTGTTGAAAGCCCACAGACAGGATCTGAACGCAACAGCATTCTCATCTCCTGTGGTTTCCGGCAACTGGTATTCAGAATCATACCCCCTCCAACTGTGGAAGTACAATGTATCCATTAGGATTAGCCTTATCCTCCATGAATTAGTCTATTCCCCATTATCATTTACAGCACTTAAAGAGAAAGTTTTTTTTATTCACAAATGCAGCTTCAAGAGATGAGAAATCAAGCAATGCCCTTATTTGTAGGAACCTGCTCTTAGTCAATACTTAAAAGCTTTTGCTTAGATGTTAAGGACAAACAAAATATATATTTGACCAGACATTGCTGTGTCTTAAAGGACATTTTCTTTTCCCCTCTCTAACCCTTATGAAGTCAGTTGCCTCATAAAAGGAAGGATAAATACCTTTCTGAATTTACAGTCAACTGTGTCGACAAAATGTCAACAGGGAGATGCCAATTAGTACAGTTTCCAATGACAGTTGTTGCATCTTGCAAAGAAACATGTACTCGGGGAAGCATGATGGTCGTGGATTGAATGTATTCTATTTTTTTTAAAGAACAGGCTAGCTATTATTCAACAAAGGGTGCCAGTATGTGAAGGATTTTAATTTAGGGTGACCTCTCTGAAAGTGTGAGATTAGTGAAATTGAGATAGCTAACTGGAGACAGCTCTTTAAAACTGTAAAGGCAAGATTCTAGGTTGTCAGACAAGAAGGCCAGTTACACCAGGACAACAGACATAACAGGAAAATTTATTATAGGAACTGGATTCCCTCAAACAGAAATGCAATGTAAAGATTACAACAGGAGACCAAGGTTTTGAACATTTCTATTGGTCAAGCACAGATAATGAGACCACCATTAGGTCATTACAGATTACATGCCATCTGATTCTGTTGATAAGATTGAAACAGAGCCAACTTCCCTAATTTTCATATCCTGATGTGCTAGCTGAGACTCCAACATCCATTCAGGTCATCTTAAAAATAGTTTCCTTGATGTCCTGTTCAAAACCACACTCTGAGATAATGTTTCACACCAGCTCTGGGTGTAAGCAAATTTATCACAGGTTTCATGTTGCATAGTAGCTGTCACTTCTTCATCTATTATCCAAATAATACTTTGATGACTTCACAGTATCTTTCCACAATTGGCAAGTGATACGCTCACCTGGGTCCAGGCCAAGGTGTTTTGCTTCCTTATACCGACCCATCTCAGGCTTTGCTAGTAGTTGGTCTCAGAACATCTGGCACATCTTCCCTCTTCATTCAGCTAAACTAATTCAGCAATTCAGCATGTCTGCATCTTCTAAGCAGTTTATTATAAAAAAAACCCTGCCTGTTCCCTTTGCAAGCGGCTATAAGCACTTTAAATAAGATAGCTTGCAGAGCCTGATATTCAAACACCTCACCTGAATAATTTCAATCAACAACCTTAGAGTGAGTGGGGCTTGCAGTCTCACAATGCGTTTTTGAAACTGGGCAGAGAAAGCACTTTTGAATTTGACTCGGTTTTGCTTGATCAGCTGTTCACAAGCATCAACATTCATTCAGCTCATCCTAACTTTTTTCCCCCTCAAGGACTTTCAACTTTACACAACTAAACAAGCAAATTCAATGGAAACATCCAAGCCAGTTTGCTTCACTTGGAGACCACTGTTTATTCATTCGTTTTTTAAATTTATATCCCACCCAGCAAGTATATAAGCAGCCTTCATTGACCTGGCATCCTCCAGATATTTTGGGCTAGGGCTTCCATTTGTTTGTTTATTTCACAAGATTTAGATACCACTTGATTGCAATGAAACTACAAAGCTGCTTACAAAGAGTATACAAAATTAAGGTTATCAGTAAGAAAAAAACAGACAAAACAACTATTTCATGCCTTTAAAAAATAATTAAAGTCAATGATAACCTAAATATCAGATTAAAACACATGTCAACACTCTACATGTCTGGATAGGCTTGCCTAAACAAAAATGTTTTTAGCAGGCACTAAAAAGACTAATCAGGTGCCTGACAGATGTCAATAGGCAGGGAGTTCCAAACTGTGGGTGCTGCCACACTAAAAGATGGATTTCTTACAAATGTGAAATGAGTATTATGAGTATTATATGGCACCTGTAGCAATGCCAGTACCACAGAGTGAAGAGGTCAGGTGGGCATATGAGGTAAGGCAATCTCCCATCAGCAGCTGCATGGCTACACAAAACACCTAGAAGGCATGAGGTTTTAATGGCTGCTATGTACTCATAGTGAACTCAGGTTCCAAGTATGGCTTCTTATATGCCAGAAATTGCATCCTTCCACCACAAGAAGATACCAGCAGGTTCAAGGAAAGTCCAGGACACCACATTGACTACCCATGATTTACCGAGTGGGAATAAAATGAGCATCTCTGGAAAGGGGTGCTCCTAAACCTCAGAACAGAAATAAAAAAAAACCCTTTTTAAAAATTGCATTTGCATCCAAGCTTTTTCTCCAAGGACCTCAAAGTGGCATTCATGGTTCTGCACCACCTCTTTTAATTCCCAAAGCGACCCTTTGGGGTCAGTTAGCCTGAGAGGCAGTGACTGGCCCAATACCACCCACTGAGTTTCATCACCAAGTAGGGATTCAAACCACAGTCTCCCAGATTCTACTCCAACATTCTAACCACAACACCACACTCTTCTTTCTTTTCTCTTGCCCCTGTCCAACATGCCTCACCTGTTCATGGGACATACAGAAAAGCCTCTCCCAAATAACTTTAAATCCAGGCAGGTAAACTTGAGTCATATGAGGTCATAGCAGCTGGCCAACCATATGTGGTCTTAATATCAAAGGCCCCACCTACAACTTTATTTATTCATTCATTCATTCATTCATTCAGGTAAATTATCTACTCCAGGGGTGGCCAACTTCCAAGAGAATGTGATCTACTCACAGAGTTAAAAACTGGCAACCTTGGGGGGGGGGGTTTTCAGGTCAAAGTTGTTGAGCTTTTCTTAGGAAGGAAAGCCCTGTTTTTGGTGGTTTAGGTCATTTTAGGGGTGCAGGGCAAAGATGTTGAGTTTTTTAGGGGAGACAAAGTTTTTTAGCTTCTTTGGGGGAGCACTGATCTACCGGTGATCTACCACAGACGTCCAGTGATCTACCGGTAGATCACGATCTACCTGTTGGACATGCCTGGTCTACTCGTGGCAGGCAGAGAATGTATTTGCAACAGGCAAATATAACACAATTCTTATTTCTGATAGCTGCATCAGTCAGGTCTCTCACCCTCCAAGCACTTGCTGGAAAAGTTGTGCATTAACTAGTGGCCTAAAATGATTGGGATGTGGGGTCAAACGCACCTCAGTAAGGAAGGAGGAAGGTCCACACATGAGGAGCCAGCAATGAAAATGCCTTTTCCTGGGACCCCACAGTACAAGCCTCAGCTAAAGCATCCATGCCAGATAGCCATGCAAGCTCTGCTTAAAAACCTCCAGGGAAGAAGGCGCACCTGTACCTTTAGATCAGGAGTGGGGAACCTGTGGCCCTCCAGATGTTGCTAGACTACAACTCTTATCATTCTTGACTATTGACCATGCTGGCTGGGGCTGATAGGAGCTGAGGCTCTCCAGCTCTGCTTTAGACCATATGATAAGAAAAGCATCATACAGAGCACCCCACTGGCTGTGTATCAAGTGGCATGGATGCTGTAATTCCCAGGTCCCATTTTACCAGGAATCACAAGAAAGGGGCACCCTATTTCCCATGGCTATTGAGACTTGTTATAATGGGATATGCCTGGCTCCACATCCCAGGCTGCATAACGTTTTGCTGAGACTCCTCTGTGCTGACACATGATGTGCGTCAGCAGTGGTGGGAGGACCACCAGCCCTATAGGAAACATCTGTGGGACATGCCCATGAAAAGGAATCTGAGCAACAAATATGAAAATTAATACTGTCAGAAAATAAAAAAGAGAGATAACTAATTCAACGGAATTTGGTGCAAAGTGTTGCATGTGCTATTTCTCTGCACGACTTTTCATTCTATCTGGAAGTCTGAATGTGCTTTTATAGATTGGATTTAAGGGAAGAGGAACCATATGGAGCTTATCATTCTTGCAGGAACCCTGAAGTCATTTCTCCTCCTCCAAGGGGTGTGTTGATTAGCCTGAATTTAATTTATTTTCCCTGAGGAAGAGTACTGAAAGCTCATCTGTATGGACAGTATTCTTGCAATTTTTTTTCCTTTTTTATCATGGGACCCATTTTGTCGCCGTTTTACTTTCACTACATCACTCGCTTTCTTTTTTAATTTTAGCAACGCATCTCTCCCTGCACATGTCCAAAACTGAGCCTTGCTACAATTACTGCTTATGGGCAAATGTATCAAATATGGGGGTGGGGGGGAGCGCTGTGGCAGAGAATCAAGCAAGAACAAAAAGAGATTGTCAGTGCTGATGAAGCCAAAGCAGAGCCGAAACATGGGCTCCTCCTGTATATCATTCCTGATACTACTACTGTTGGTTTTGGATTCCTCTTCATACCAGAAGGGTAGGACTAAAACACCATGTGCATATTCATGCAAGTTGATCGATCGCTTTATGATTCAGGGGGAATCAAGAGTGTGCAAGTTTACAATAACATGGAATCAGGAGACTAACAGCATATCATAAGCTAAAAGCAGACGGGAACTTGCAACATTAGCAAAGCAAGACACACATAGCATGTCTGGGCAAGAGTTTTAAATAGAAAGGTGATTGACACAAGTTTTGTTTTTGTTTTTTGCTTCGTTTTGTTTTGTTTTTTGTTAAGGACTGCGTGACAAGTGTCTAAGTGAGGATTTGGAGACAGGACGTGGTGTACTGTGTCAGGAGACTAAAACTGCTGACTGGGCTTAAACAGGAAGGCAATAATTGGGCTTGCCAATCAGAAAGAGACAGCCCAAAGAGGATGGAGATAGTGAAAGAGGACAAAAGACTATGGATTGATCAGCACATGTGGTAGAGAAATGTGTAAGATATGGAACAGAGGAATTAAGTGCAAGAAAGAAGCAAAATAACCTTTGTATGTGTTCTTTATTCATTTATTACTTACTTACTTACTTATTCCCTTACTGTTAACATAAATTGTCTGATTTAGCATTGCGTGGTTCACAACATGGTCTCCAGTAGGCCCCATACTGGAGAGTGTTTAGGTAATACTATTTTAAAAGCCTATAAAATAAAACCAAACAATTAGACAGCAACAAAGCAATTATTCAACTGAAACATCTGCTTTGGGGGCCAGCAGCAAATGGCAAAAAGCCCATTTATAAACAATTGAAAAGCCAATAAAACATCAAACATGGCATTGGGGGAGCCGATAAGGCAGCGCCACCAAAATATCCCTGTGGCCAGTTCACCTCAAAAGGTGGGAGGGACAGGAATTGGGCCTCTGATTGAGCAGGTTTATTTGAGAGTCCGTGGCTCTTCAGATACCCTAATCCAAAACCATTTAGGTCCTCCAAGTGTTAAAACCAGTTCTTTGAACTGTGCCTGAGCCATACACAGAGACAGGTAGGCAGACAGGAGCCATGGGGCCAGTCATTGCTAAGGACTGAAGAGGAGAAACCAGGATTCAGGGTTGAGTGAAGTAAACCAAAAGTCAAGACTGAAGAACAAGTTGAAGCTGAAGGATAAGCTTAGGAGGCAGGGCTGAGGAACAAGCCAAAAGTCAGGACCAAATCACAACCTGGAGAAAAAGTAATGGAGCATGGGGGAAAACCGGGACTGAATAATAACCAAAACTATACCAAAACTCAGGAAGACCATGTTGCTCAGCGAGGACTGAGTTGGAGCAGGAAACCCTTTTGGACTCCTTCCTGCCCAAGAGTATCCAATGGGCTGTCTTGGTGAGGGGAGTCCATGCACAGCCTGAAGAGGCTTCATTGAGAAGTTGCCATCTGTAGTTCAGCCATTCACCACATGGGGCAGCTGCACACAGATGCAGCAGTTCCTGGCAACTAGCAAGATACTATTTATTTCTAGATCTAACTCTAGGTTGTTGAAAGATAAGATTCTCCAAAAAAGGAAACTGGTTATTGATGGTCATAATGTGTTGATTTATAAGGAAATACCGAAAAGAATTTTGAAAAAAAGGGGGAACTACAAAGTGCTGACGGATGTGTTGCAGGCGAAAGGAATCATGTTTAAGTGGTTATTCCCGGAAGGCTTGTCTTTCACCTTTAGAGATAGAAGAAGGATTATAAGGTCAACAGACGAGATGGAGAGATTGAGGAGAACTTATAGGAAGGAACTGGGAGGGGAGGGGAACCAGTTGAGAGAGGAGGTACAAAGCGGTTCAGAGGAGAGGTCAGTCAGTCCAATTGAAGAGACGTAATTAAGGAACAGTGAAGTTCCAGTATACTAGAATCTTAGTATCACTACTACTATTTCTGACTCTGTATTAAAGGCGCGGACAAATTACATAGTATTAATAAAGTGATTTGAAATTTGATCTCACCAATTAAAATATATGAATTTAAATATAATCTCTTGGAATGTGAATGGATTAAATGATAAGAAAAAAAGAAATAAGATAGAACGGGTGCTGAAGAAAAGAAAGTGGGATGTGATATGCCTACAAGAGACGCATATTGCACAAAAGCATGAAAAAATCTTAGTGAATAGAAGATTAGGTAAAGAATATATTGCATCAGACAAAAGTAAGAGAAGAGGGACCGTCTTATATATAAATCCAAGTTTGACAGCAGAATTAAAATTTAAGGATGAGGAGGGGAGAATACTAGGAGTGCAAATAGTTAAGGATAAGAAGAAAATATTATTAATAGGAATATATGCCCCGAACGATAATCAAATGTCCTTCTTTAAAAAATTATATGGAAAGCTGGAAGAGTATAGAGAAGAGGAAATGGTAATGATGGGAGATTGGAATGGGGTAACCTCATTGGAATGGGACAGATCACAAAGGGCGGTTAAACCTAGATCGGGGAGATTGCCAGTAAGTTTTTTTCAGATGGTCGAGGATTATAATCTGAAAGATGCTTGGAGGGAGAAGAATGGAAAAGAGAGGCAATACACATTTTATTCTGATGCAAAGAGGTCTTTTAGCAGAATTGATGCGATATGGGTTTCAGGTAGCCTAATACCTAAAATAAGGAAGGCAGAGATTATGCCAAAATCAATTACGGATCACAACCCAGTGATGTTGGAAATAAGGGATAATAACAAGAGAGATATAAGGTGGAGAATGAACGAGAGGTTACTAAATGATGAAAAGATTGTAATAGAGGCACAGAAAGCGATGAAAGAATTTTTTGAAATAAATATGACAAAGGACGTAGATTTGAAAGTAGTCTGGGATGCAAGTAAAGCTTTCATAAGAGGCTTTTACATAAAGCAAAATGCAATTCAGAAAAGGATAAAAGAATCTAAATTAAGGCAAATTCAACAAGAGATAGAGAAATGTGAGAAATTATTGGTTAAAACACCTAATGACATAACATTAAGCCAAAATATTAAAATATTGCAGTCCCAGTTATCTACATTATTATCAAATGAAATAGAAAGCAAATTGAAATGGATGAAACAAAAATTTTTCGAATTAGGAAACAGACCAGGCAAGTTATTAGCATGGCAGATAAAGAAAAGACAGGAGGAAAGACAAATAAACAAAATAATATATCAGGGGAGTATATTGGATACAGAGGAAAAAATAAAAAAAGGTTTTTTGGATTTTTATTCAAAGCTATACAGCAGAGGTCAGGAATCAGTGGAAGAGATACAGGATTACTTAAAAAAAAAAGAAGATACCAAAAATAAGTGAAGAAAATATGAAAACTTTGAACGAGCCGATAACAGAGACTGAAATACACCAAGCAATTATTAAACTTAAATTAGGAAAGTCACCAGGTCCTGATGGACTAGCTGCAGTACATTACAAAAAATTAGAGGACTCTATAATAGCACCATTAAAACAAATAATGAATAAGAGCATGAAGGAAGGGCAAATACCAACTTCTTGGCAGGAAGCAAATATTGTGTTAATACACAAACAGGGAACAGATGGAGAGTCTGTGGACAATTATAGGCCCATTTCTCTTTTAAATAACGACTACAAACTATTTGCGGGTATTTTGGCCAATAGGTTGAAGAGGGTATTAAAGGAGGTGATACACGAAGACCAAGCGGGGTTCCTGCCAAACAGACATATAAAATCAAATATGAGGGTTGTGATAGACTTAATAGAATATTTAGAATTAAGACCAAGTAAGAGAGCGGGCTTTATAATGATTGATGCGGAGAAAGCATTCGATAATCTGTCAAGAAGTTTTTTATTGAAAGTGATGGAGATGTCATCAGTAGGAGAAGACTTTTATAGAGGAATAAAATCGATTTACGAGAAACAATCGGCTAGTCTGGTAATAAATGGTGACAGAACGGGAAGCTTTTTGGTAGAGAGGGGCACCAGACAAGGGTGTCCCCTCTCACCACTGCTGTTTATTTTGCCATTGGAAATATTATTAACAAATATTAGAGAGGAAGAAGAAGTAACAGGAATAACATTAGGCAAAGAAAAATTTAAAGTCAGGGCATTTGCAGACGATATCCTAGTTACAACGGAAGACCCGGAGGTAAGCATTGCTAAAGTGATTGAATTAATTGAGGATTTTGGAGGAGTATCTGGATTTAAATTAAATAGAGGTAAAACAAAACTCCTGACAAAAAATATGCAATTGAATGAGCAAAATGCGTTAGAAAAGCAATTGGGTTTACAAATTGTTAAAAAAGCTAAATACCTAGGAATAGACATAACCATGAAAAATATAAATTTGTTCAAAAATAACTATGATAAAATATGGAAAGAGATAAAGAAGGAATTTGAAAGATGGAACAGACTAAACCTATCTTTATGGGGGAGAGTATCAATTATAAAAATGAATGTACTGCCGAAGATGCTTTACTTATTCCAAACTATCCCAATTATCATTAAAGAAAACTGTTTTGACGAATGGAGGAAGGACATCACAAAATTTGTTTGGCAGGGGAAGAAACCCCGGGTAAAATACAAGCTGCTAACAGAACGGAAAGAAAAAGGAGGTATGGCGCTCCCGAATTTACAACTATATTATGAAGCTGAATGTCTAATATGGGTCAGCGACTGGATTAGATTGGAAAGGAACAGACTATTGGATCTGGAAGGATTTAATTGCAGCTTCGGCTGGCACGCGTATCTCAATTATGATAAAGCCAAGATAAATAAGGAATTTACTAATCATATTCTGAGAGGAGCACTGTATAAGGTATGGAAAAAATATGAAAGATACGCGGAAATGCAAACACCATGGTGGGTATCCCCGATAGAAGCCATCGCTAGGAAAAGATTAAATATAAATAAAATTTGGCCGACATATAGACAGTTAATAGAAAATCAGGAAGGTAAATACAAATTAAAATCATATGAGGAACTAAGAGAGTACGGAATTGACAGATGGCAGTATATACAATTGAACAGTATGCTTACGGTAGACATAAAGAAAGGTTTTTCAAAGGAAACTTCCAAATTTGAAAGTGTGGTGATCAAAAATAACAAAAAAGTACTTTCGGGCGCATATAATTTGTTACTGGAGTGGGATTTAATGGGAGAAGAGGTTAAAGAGGCAATGCTAAGATGGTCCAAAGATCTGGGATATGCAATAAATTTGGAACAATGGGAGAAACTGTGGGGAAAGGATATTAGATTTACGGCTTCATACAATATTAAAGAAAATTTTTTTAAGATGCACTACAGATGGTATTTGACCCCCGTGAAACTCGCAAGTATTTACAAATTGAAGTCCAACCTGTGCTGGAGATGTGGGAAAGAGGTGGGGACGCTACTACATATGTGGTGGCAATGTGAGAAAATAAAAACCTTTTGGGTGATGGTACATACTGAAATAACAAAAATGATGCAAAAAACAATGGTAAAGAAACCAGAGGTTTATCTGCTAGGTTTATTAGACGACCAAATACCAAAAGGAAAGCAAAGTGTCTTCCTGTATGCTAGCACCGCCGCCAGGATGGTGATAGCAGCAAAATGGAAGACAGAACAGGTACCAACAAAGAATGAGTGGTTAAGTAAGTTAAATGAGTATTTACTAATGGCAAAGTTAACAGCAGCAATAAGAAACCAAACACACCAAAAGTTGAAAGAACAATGGAAATGCTATGAAGAGTATATGGAAAAATACTGCTCAAAGAAAGAAGTGCTAATATGCTTGGAATAAATAGGTATGAAGGAATTCTAGGAGTAACAAATCAATCGAAAGATTTAATAAAAGAAGTATAGAACAATTTAGTAATTATGAATGTACAAATAAGGTATAAATAAGTAATTAGGAATGTACAAATAAGATGTATATAGCTTTAAGGAAGTCGATAGAGTGCTGGAGGGAAGTCAGAGGGATATGGGGGGGTGGGGAGGGTGGGAATAACGGGAATGGGATGAGATCAACGATGTTGTATGGTACTATGGAAATGTATAAGATGTAATGTGTGTTCTCTTTTAATCAATAAAGTTATATTTAAAAAAAAAAATATTTATTTCTAGATCTAGCTTTTATTGTGGACCAGGATAAATATCCAAACTGTCTTCAAAGGCTATTCTGCATGCAGACCAGAAAATTACCAAGCCCACCGCCTGCTTTTGTTAATCAGTGCCATGCTTTGTTTCCAGAAAGGCATCACTCCAACCACGTTCTGCTTAAATGAGAACTCAAATGAGCATCACTGTGGAATTGTGGATTAAAAAGCTGAACATATGAACCAGGCTTATAGTCAGGCAACTTTCCCCAGTGTTGCCTTCACTGACTAGTAGTGACTCGTCTAGGTCTCAGAGAGAGGTCCTTCCAATCACTAGCTACCTGGTCCACTTAACTGAATATATCAGCAAATTGAACCTGGAACACTCTGCAGGTAAAGTGTGTGCTCTACCACTGATCTAAGAATCCACTAACAGTAGCTTGCATCTGCATACAGATATCTCTTCCTGGATCAGTACATATGGGTTAAAATGCTTATGCACAAAATGCCGGTGTGTGTGTGTGTGTGTGTGTGTGTGTGTGTGTGTTAGAATCTGCTTCGTTTGCAATTTAATGTGAAGCTCTTTGAATTCTGCTTCCTAAATCAATGCATGAACCAAAACACAGCTCTCCTTTCAGGTTTGTACTTTTGCAATACAGTTCTCCAACTACACAGGTTGTATAAAAATCCATACCAGTGAAAAATGCACTCAAAAGGGCACATATAGTTTAATAATGTACACAAATGAATTCTCAGGTCCTGCTTGTGGGCTTCCCATAGGCATCAGGTTGGGCACTCTGAGAACAGGATGCTGGACTAAATGGGTCATTGGACTGATCTAGCAGGCTATTCTTATGTTCTTATCCATATATTAGGAGAAATTAAAACAAAAATGTGAGTGAATGTTCATACTGACCATAAATAAATCACAAGAGTATGTGGAAATTGGGCATACAAAACTTAAGTTTGGGAAAATAGAGAGAGTGAGATAGAAACTGACAGATTCCGCCATCCCTAGCATGGTGACTTTACCACAAACCTACAAGTCATCTTAACAAAGCTATGTGATGTCATGCCTAGCCAATAGTTTCGTTGAACCAAAGCAGAAGTGCATTTATATTGTGTCTATGGAACTGATGGATGCCGCATTTAGATTGGCTTTGCATGCAATATATATCTATTTCATATTTTCCACAGCTGTAGCAATTTGTACTCAGCGAAGTGTTGAATGCCTATAGGACTTGTGCTTACTAAATATAGACAGATCAAGATAAACGTTAGCCCTCTAATAATTTCCGATTTCTCCAAGGTGCCAGCCCTGTAGCAGCAGATTAGCAATTTCAAGGTGTATACATAGAAAGATTGTTTTCTTGTTTATCAATCTGCATATTTAAGCAGCCTCGTTCCTCTGTACGGTCTGAAATGAGATGCTCAATTTGGCTCTGATGTTTCACTGGGAGTCAACATTTATGATTCACTGCCTTCAAATAAAAATGTGTGGCTTGGGTTTAGGGATTCGGCAGGTTTTATAGCACTGCAATGCAAACTGCACACTCTTTGAGACTGAGGAATGAATCCAATGTCCAATAAGTAACACAAGAAGAGCCCTTCTGAATCAGATTAAGGTTTTATCTAAATCAACATCCTGTTTCCCACAGCAGACAGCCACAAAATTGGCTGGATAGGTGGAGTAGAGCCACTACACTAATAATCTAGCAGGTGCTTACTGGAAGGGAGAGAGGGCATGACAAGGCAGCAGGGAGGTTGATGTAGTGCAAGTGTACTGCCAGGAGTGACCAATTGGCTCTGCAAGCATGTTTGCATTGCACCAACCACCTTGCTGCCTAGCCTTCCCCTTTCCTTCCAGCAAGCAACAGTGACCAGTCTGCCAGGAAATTAATGCAGCAGCTCTGCCCCGCCCAGTGAGCTGCTTCTGGCCAACCAGAAACCCACAAGTACAATTTGAAGGCAGGAGTCCTTTCCTACTCATAATCCACAGTGACTAATACTCAAGGAAAGCTGCCTCTGATTCTGGAGGTGGTATATAGACAGCCTGACCCATAGCTATTATGGTGCAGTCCTCTTATCCAGCTGTGCCATCTTGGATTTCCCTACAGGATTGCTCATTTCAAAACTCCACGATGCATTATGCTTTGACACTAAGTCATTCATCTTGGTCTGTTTTATATCTCACCTCTAGCACAACATTAACTTACTAGGTGGCCTTAGGCAAGTCAGTACCTCCCTACCTCAGTCTTTCTATCTGCAAATTTGGGGCAATAATACTTACCATGTTGTGGTGAAGATTACAGCTAGAAAACGCATGTGATGCACTTTGTATGTTTAAAAATGTTAGCCAAATATTAACCATTATTATCATTCATTCATTCATTCACTACCATCAATGTATAGGGCCCTTTACAAGGTTTTATGAAGGCAGAAAAAATAGTTCCCTGCCCCAAATATTTTCCTATCTAAATTTCAACAACATAGGAAAGGCAACAGCTGTTTATCAAGGGCAATCAAAAGAGTAGCTGACTCTCCCCCCTGTTCCGTGTATCATGTCAAAGACAAATGGTATTGAAAAGAATTCCTGAAGAATCCGTTTTAAACCCTGTTAAGTCCCTGGTGCCTTAACATTTCTCTAGTGTCTTTAAAAAAAAATTCTCCAGTGCAAGAAATTATCATGATTATTTTTTTAAAAAAATTATTTGCCTGCTAGCAGATGACAAGTTATCTTTTACTTAAATATCCTCCATACACAAAGTATGACTAGTTTATAATGCCTACCACATGAGATGCAATGCATCTTATTTCTTCCTTTTGGTATTTGCATTTAGAATACCTTAGCATTTCACTGGAGAGAGAAAATGGCAGTTGATATTAAAAAGAGAGAGAGAGAGAGAGAAATACCTATTTCAGTCATAATTTTGGGGTCTAGAAATGCATGATTAGCAAGAAACATGACCCTCAAAGCTCTCAATAAGACTAGGGGTTCACAGAACACAAACCCCAGCTTATAAAAGAGGGTTTAATTATGTGCATGCTTCCTTGACAGTCAGCCCCATTGAACTAAATGAGACTTACTCCCAAGTAAACACATGCAGGGTCAGTCTGCAAGCAATTTCATAAAAGCCAGCTAAACTCTTCCTTTGACTTTGAAAGCGATGTTATTGCTCCATGAGGCTGAGTCCAATCGCTGCATTAAACTGATAACACATGTCTATATATCTTAAGGGAAAGTAATAAACCCTGCTGTGAAATGCTATTTCCGTAGTCTCTTTGAGGGAAGATAACTTTTTACACAAACTCATTTTTCATTTCCACAGCATTGTCTTCTCTGTGCAACAGGATATAAGATGACTTCGCAAGCAACTTTGGAAACGAGTCGCAGTGACTGACAGTGCTGCGCCCTTTTTCTACAAAGCCCGCCCACCTTGATGAATGACTTTAAGAATGAAAAATTATTTCAAAGGAATATCATGGAGACAGAATACAGGCGATCAGCACAGCTAATCTGCCCAATGGTTCTTTAAAGGCAGCGGTAGAACTAATTTCCGCTGCCAAACTAAGCAATTTAGCAGAGAAAACAGCATTCCGCTTAATAAAACGCACATGGCCACTTGCTTCTCCTGTAGCTAACAAGTCAATTAGGGGCTCTTCCAGCACTGTATTTTAAGGGTTGCCACTGCAGCACCCATGGGTGTCACTGCACCCGCCATTACCACCTGGGTCTTGGTAAAGATTCCCTCACAATCCACAGCCACAGGAGACTGTTTGCTCTTCTTGGTTAGTTTGTGCCCAGGCTGCCTTGGCATCTCCTAAATTGAAGTTACCCCTTTAAATAGACCCACATTTCATTGGATGTCAGGATGCCAATGCAGCTCATGCTGAACAGAAGTGAGATAAAAATAGTTTTCTCTGTGACCAAGTGCAGTAGTGGCTGGTGTAGGTTCCTCATCTTCCCCTAATGATGGATACTTGTACCATTTGGGGGCATTGTCTCTTTTTCTGTTCTTTTACGTTTGGCACCCATTTCTGTGTTGTTCCAATGGCAGCCATTTTGGAACTTGTGCTAATGGCACTTCCTCAAGATTCGAAATGTGCCCACTGGCCCAGAAAGGTTGACAATATCTGCTACGTTTTGTGATCTCAGAGACACTGTAACAGTCAACATGGCAAACTGCTTCCCATACTGCTCAGGGTTATGAGTCTGAGATCATATGGAAGAATACCATGCCGTGGCTCCTTCCCACATCCATGTTGCCCCTCTTGGGAATGGGAAGAGCAATGTGCTCTATGCTGGATTGTTACTTCTGTAACTGGAAAGGGTCAGAAGTTATTAAGTAAGGAACTAATGACAAATGGCAGCTGATTTGTCTTTTTCCTGCTCCATTATTTATGAATGAAGTCTGCAGGGTGTGAGAGAGAAACAGATACAAGTGACTGGTAAGTAGCCCTGACCAGTAATTCAAAAAGGTACTTCTTCCTCTATAATGGCATTTCAGAACTGTCACAAGTAACAGAGCCAAGAGTTAAGGTCATCCACACTTCTGCTAGTCCCATCACTTGCCCCCTAGAAAACCACCTCGTTACTGCTGAATCAAAGCAAATGTCAATCAGGTTTTCAGTGGACTGACGTTTGCTCATTTCAGTGGTCAAGAGCAGGTTTTCCAGGAGAAAGCAGATGGGCAAATGGAAAACTGCCCTGACCCATGAAAATCACAGGACAAGCAGAAAACCTCTCAGACCCAGGCTTTCTAGGTGCAGGACAAGCAAAGTTTGGATGAGTCCTAAGTCCTGCATTTTCACAATTACAGTATGAAAGATATATTCAAAGAAGAAAGAAAATATTATATCCAGCTACACCTGTTTTATACAGGCATCCCCTTGATCTCTTGACCCAAGTCACCTGTTTCAATTGCTACATTTTTTTTATTGCATGTTTCAATTATGGCTGCTTATATGTTAATATTTTGATGGAATTGTTTTATTCTGTTTTTTAATTATGCATGCTTATATTTTTATGTTTGTGTGACTGGTTTTTGTGCTTGTAAAGCACTTAGAAGCATATTTCCCTTTTTCTACTGCTTTACCAAGTTCTCTCACTCTCCATATGAGGCCCCATCAGCACTATGCATTTAAAGCAGTATCATGCCACCATAGCTTCTCCCAAAGAGTTGTTAAGAGACACCTATTCACCTCTTAGAGCTAGTCTGCATAGTGGTTTAAAAGTCAATCCCTCTTCCTAGGGAACTCTGGGAAATGTAGCTCTGTGAGAGGCACAGGGATCTCCTAACACCTCTCAGTACCCTTAACAAACTACGATTTTAGGGATTCTTTGGGGGAAGCCATTAAATTGATGTGATATTGCTTTAAATTCATAGTGTAGATGACACCTGAGTTAACCTTGACTGCAATCCTATCCATTCTTACCTGGGAGTAAGTCCTGTTGAACCCAGGCATGCGTAGGATTGCACTGTTAGTCCTGCTTTCATCCCATCACTCTTTGCCTCCCAAGTGCATTACCTGTGGAAAGGGTAGTGGACACATTTTGCTGTCTCATCACAGAGGTGAAGACTTGCTTCTCCAGCCAAATCAGTTTCATGCCAAATGAGTTTTGTTCATTTGTTACATCCCAGCTCCATTGTCAAACAGCTTGATGGAATGCATTTCCTGCTCCTTCTGGGATGCAGTCTGCCAGACTCCCTAAAATGGCTATTAAATCACAAGAGCTACATCACTCTGATGATGTGGTGCCTGTGAAAGCAAGACGATAAATAACTCTACCTGAGCAATCACTAGAGGACAGAAGACCAGAAAAAGAAGGGAGGAATTAGGTACGCAAGTGTTGTCCTGATCAATGGACTGAATCTGCTTCCCTTTACAGACAGATCTGTTGCTTTATTAGCAGCTCAGTAACAAAAGAAGAAGAAGCAAAGTACAGGGTGTCCAGTTCTGGTGTAGTGAATCCCACAAGCAGGAGACTGCAGGTCTAATGAATGCCACGAGTAGGAACAAGAATCCCACATACCAGCAAGCGCAGTTTGAAGCAGATCTTTCAGGACCTTGGATAGAGTCAAGGAAGCCATCTCACCTGTTTCCTTTCATGCTCCCTGCGCCTGTCTGACTTTCTCGGTCCCCATTCCTTTGAGAAATGAAGCATATTTGGTTGCATACATGATACACCTTTCAACCACTTCCAAATCACATTCTTTCTCTCAAATAATTCTGGGCACTGTAGTTTACCCCTCAGAGAATTACAATTCCCAGCAACCCCTTAAGAAACTAGTGCCCAGATGTAACTGTGCTTTGAATGTGCTTTACAGTGTGTCTTGAAGTCACTTGTCTTGAAGACTAACACTTCCTTCTCTCTAGAATCTCATTCCAGGTGCACTGCCTATATTGGTGAGCCAGCTTATGGAGTATGAGGCCCTTGAGGGTTGCTGTTTCTAGGCTTGGGAGTCTCAAGAGCTCCCAGGTTTTTTTGGGGGGGGTTCAATGGTAGGGCTTGGTCCCAGTGCCTCTTCACTCAGCACCCTTGTCCAACAGCCTCTCTGCCCATGTCTGGGTCACTGTTGTATGTTGAGGTCATGACACAGAGGAGCATCCATGGTCCATGTAGCTCAGTATTTTCTACACAGATTGGCAGTGACTCTCAAAGATTTCAGACAGGGATATGTCTCAGCCCTACCTAGAGATGCCAGTTATTGTACCTGGGACCATCTTCATGCAAAACAGGTGCTGTACCAGTGGGCTATGGGCCTTCTCTGCCAAAAATGCATATCCAGGTGTTCATCAGCACTGCACAGGTGGGTGTCCTTTGCTGAATTATAGTAGCTGGTTCTGTGTGCACATTACAGTTTTCATGCTATAGCTTAGCATTTGTCCAGTAGTCATGTTGGAGGCAGGATGCCAATTGGTGAGAATCACAAGTGAAGAGAGTGTTGCTACCTTCCATTCCTGCTTTTGGGAACATAAGCATTTGGTTGGCTACTGTGAGACCAGAATGCTGGACTAGATGAGCCGTACATGAAGCAGGTCTCTTCTTAGGAGCTGCACATATGGTATAGATTAATTAATATAATATTGATATTATTATTATTATTATTATATAGATTTCAAGTCAACTCTGTTGGTTTAATGTTATTATTTCCAAAAGCTGATTAAGAATAATGTTTAGGGGGGCTTTCTAAGGGTGCAACCTTCAAAGCAGACATCCTCAACCACTTTGGAAGAACAAGGTCTGATGCTACTTACACTGTTAAGTCAAAACAAAGGACCAAAGAGAAACAGATATCAAGTTAGATGCAAGCTATCAGAGCCTAAAGTGGGCCTTTTCTCTCCCTTTTCTCTTTAACAACTTGCTGCTTCTGAAAGAAGCTACTTCTAATGTATTAAAGATGATTTCCCAGTGAGTCTCACTGCTGTGAAATTCTATTTACTCTGCATTTATTTTTCTATTACCAACAACATTGGGGGCAGGCTTCTGAAATGGCTCCTTGGAATCGGTGAATCAATTTTATAGGAGCAGCCTTTTTGGTTTGGAACACAGCATATCGGTGCAGGCATGAATCTCCAGCCACAGCATAATGAAATGCTGACAATATTTGCATCCTAATTGTTTTACTGCTTCCTGGAGTGCCACATAATGCAGCCCTAAAGTAATGTCCATGATCTCTATCATGCTTGAAGCACAGATTAAAGAAATGGAGCCAGATTGGATATGAAGGGCAAATGAGAGCTGCAGTCATGGCATAATTTACAGCAGAGATCGCTAGGATCAAACCTGCCTGCAAATCTCTCTCTCTCTCTCTCACACACACACACACACACACTTTTTTTTTAGACAGTCAAACATATATACAATATAAAAATGTAAGAAAAGCACATCGTGTTGTCTTAACATTGCGACATATGGGGTCGTTGCTAAGTTCTACTCAGAGCAGGTCCATTGAAATTAATGAACCTAAGTGAGTCTACTCTTGAGTACAACTAGCATTGGATACAACCCATAATAAATATTCCAAAAGGAAACAGAAGTCCCAATCCAAACAAATTTAGTACTATGTCTCATCAGGACCCTTCTTTAACTCTAACTCAGAAAAGAAAGGGCCAGCCAGATCCTTCAGACCTGCTGTACCAGATGCAGAGGTGCTAGAATCCCAGCACCTTGGCTTCAACATGATCTCCAAAGGTTTTGGGGGGCCCTAAGCCTGGGAACCCTAAATTAGGACCTCTGGAGTCCATTCTTTTAGAGCATGGGCTCCCACAAGGAATCCTGCCCACCCATAGCACCCACACGTCAAGCCACCTGCAGGCAATGAAACTGGCAGGAATTGTCAGAAAGGCAGAGTAGGTTCTAAGCCAGAAGCCTGTCCATTTAAGGCCCCAAGGAAGGGGCTGAGTCTGTAAGGTGGTGATCTGATCCTGGTGGAATAAAAGGCTTCAGTCCAGTCCTGTGCTTTGTTAGAGTAAGTGGATCTCTTGGGATGCACTATAGTGTTGCTGTGTTCCATGACTGAGTTAATATGATCACGACAGGATGCTTCTATTTTTACTTTGATATGCAGCGGGTGAAGAATGGGCCATCAGGGCTTGCTGGTCATTTGCTGGCATCTAGCGCTTTAAGTGAGCCCTGATCTGCAAAAGCAGGCGCCAACCATGACTCCTGAACAGAGCACATATGGAAATTGCCTGGAGACTCCACCTGTAGAAGAAGGGCAGAGCTCTCTCCAGCAGGTGACTGGTGACTGGGAAGGAGCCCAGTTGCTATGTCTTTGGCAAAAGGAACAAAAGGGAGACAGGGAGGATATATAAAACCTGAGAGACAGAGGAGAAACTGATTGAAGACACAAGAAATAGGACGGGTAAACTTCTGCCTAAAGATTGGAGAAAGGTGGTCCTTGCTTCCCTGTTGGAGGTTTTCGTCAAGCTGATCCTGTGTGGTGTAGTGGTTAAGAGCGGTAGTCTCATAATCTGGGGAACCGGGTTCGTGTCTCCGCTCCTCCACACGCAGCTGCTGGGTGACCTTGGGCTAGTCACACTTCTTTGAAGTCTCTCAGCCCCACTCACCTCACAGAGTGTTTGTTGTGGGGGAGGAAGGGAAAGGAGAAGGTTAGCCGCTTTGAGACTCCTTCGGGTAGTGATAAAGTGGGATATCAAATCCAAACTCCTCCTCCTCCTCCTCCTCTTCTTCTTCTTCTTCTATAACTGCCACTGGATGTGGCCTGACAACAAATATCAACAGTGTATGTTTGTCTACCCTGCCTACTGCTCCTGGGGCAGCATAAGAGTCCTATAATTTAAGCCTTCCTAGGGCACTAAAGTTGAAGATTCTTATTTTTATGTGGGAAGAGCCTCTACTGAAACTGTGAGGCATCTCTGAAAGGAACTGACTGTCCCTGGCATTTTGGACTTACTCCCAATGAGACAGAACTGGGGAAAGGAGACTAAGAGTTTGAAGGTCTGGAAACTTGAAGTGAATATTATCTATTCACTGCCTTACCAAGGTTTCAGACACCAGCATTTTTATAATCACGTGCTCCTTGTTCCTTTTTTTTTTTTTTAGCTGAATATGTCAAGGATTGAACAAAAGGCCTTCCACAAGCAAGTTTTGACTATTCTGGGCACAGTCCTGCACTCTCCATGCTGCTGAAATCTTCACGTGTCAGGTAAAGCAGCAATGTTAAGCACAACTCCCATGTTGCAAGAGCTTTGGTGGTGGGATGACCAAGGGCATCAGACTCCATTACAAGTGTTATTGGTAATAATGCATAAGAGCATCTTCGCTAATTGACCAAAATGGAAGAACACCTTCCATCTGCCTGAAAAATGACAAAATGAGCAGAAAAATGTAAACAACATTTCCCTCTGTTACCTAAAATTGTGTATGCGTGCTTAACACATTCACCCATGAACATTGGTGCAACAATAAATCAAGATGACAATAGCAGCCAATATTATGACATGAGTCAATACTAATCGTTAGCCAGACTGTGCAATTGCCAACACTAAGAGAAAATTATTTTTGTAAATTAATACATCTGCTTCTAATTTGTTTGCTTCCCTGTCATTAAAGCAAAATTAAATTGTCTTTGATACATTCTGTAATAAATCAAAGCCTAACATGGAACCAATTCCCTGACAGGAGCAATCCACAAAAGGCGGGTATTGTTGAAATGATCATTCATTTTAGAAAACCAAGCTGACAGGAGCTGTGTACCTTGATATATTCGCCTCGTTACCATACATGAACCAAATAGGCGAAAGCCTGAGAGCTCATACTGAGAGTTCATCTTGCCAGCAGAGATAAAACATGGCACCAGCTGTGGCTAAATGCACCTCTGGATTTAGAAAAGCCAATTCCAGCTCTCAAATTGTGTAAGTGTAGTAGTTAATGCTAATATTCAAAGACTGCAGTCATCAAACATACAGGGATTATTTTAACCAAGTAAAAACTATAAAATAGGTATGAAGTACTCTTCGTGCTACAGATGTTGTTGGGTTCCAATTCCCATCAGCCCCAGTTAGCATAGAAAACTGTCAGAGATTAGGGGAACAGCAGTCCTGCAATATCAGGAGAGCCACAATATCCCTGCCTTTGCTGTAAAATGGACATGAGACACAACTGGTATAGGAACCAGAGTGTTCAGTGAGAGGCTATATGATGGAAGCCATTCTGCAGATCACACAGTAAAGGTGGGGAGGAACCTAGAGCACCTGTCACTATTTAATAACATTCTAAAAGATACAGAGAGTGGAAGAAAATTCCCTTCTGTTTCTGCATTGTGTATGAAAAAATTGCAGGAGAGCCACTAGTTAACCACCCTGTCTTCCAACAAATGTGTAAGGTAGATAGATCACTATGATTCCCTCCACAATGCAAATATGAAAAGGTGATGCTGGGACTTCCTGATCTGTAGCCCAGTCTCCTAGCCACACCAGCTCAAAGGTAAGGATTGCAAATGCTATGCCATGCACAACAAACATGTGCCATGAGGAATTGCCTTTAATTGTAGAGCATAAGGGAGGACTTCAGCAAATGGAGATTTTTGTTTCTTTCTTGCCTAGCTAGCTGTGTTTACTGTATACCTCTGCAGCACAGCTGATAAAAGTACAGGTGAGGATGTGGGAAGCATTCAGTTCAGTTTGTATGCAGAGGTAAATCAACCTAATTCTCATTTTCCAAAACAATATGTGAACCAAAACACAGTCATCCTTCAATATTTGCCTTTCTCTGAATTTTGCCATGCAGTTCTCCAGCTAAGTAATGTGTACAAAAATGCATATCTAGTGTACATTTAGCATAAAAATGCATATGTTAGTCAAAATAACTCTGTTAAAGTCAGGGCAAGCAAAAAGCAAGATGACAAGCTTGTTGAAGAACTATAAAATGGCAGCAAGTACAAAACCACCAAGCTGTCCTATTGCTTATGCTTTTCTGATAAGAATACAAGCTCACAATCAAAGGAGGAGGGACCTGTTAGACTCCCATCCCAAAAAAACCACAATAATAGCTCTTACTTAAGAATAAGTGAGAGATCTTTATTCGGGCTAATAGCAGTACAGGTTCAACAGCAAGCACGAGGTCCAGAAGTCAATATCCATGCCAGAAGTACATGAGCAAGGCAAGAGGTTCATGACCAAACAGAAGCTATGAAGATGTCCCAACAATTGACACACCCATCCCATCAAGCTTTTAAAGTTAAGGTCACTTATAGGACTCTTGCAACACATCTGCTGCATGCACATCTGCAGATGTACCTGATACCATCTATGAAGGTGGCACCTGGTTTTCAGTGACAAGACTGCATCCTGCCCCTCTGCCTTCAGCTCCACTGCTACCTCCTCCTGCTCAGCCCCTCCTACTGGCTGGTCAAAGTCCTCCCCACTCCCCAGTGTGACTCTGCACTCCATGAGCAGGGCTGAGAAGAGAGCCACCAGATCTACTTTCCTCTCTCGGACATCTAGAGTCACAGGTGAAAGACTACCTTTTGCCATCCACGGGTGCCAGTCTTCCAGCCCCAAACAACTGCTCCTCCTCCTTCTCCTCATTCATCTGGGGCTACCAAACCATGCCAGATCCTGATAGAGTCAAGGAACCCATGACAGTGGAAGCCAACTCCCATCAGCCCCAATCAACATGGCTACTGATTAGGGATTATGGGAGTTGGAGTCTTGTGTGTCACAGTTTCTCCAACAGTACTCTAATCTGTCTCTCACTTGACCATCCTTCCACAACCTGGGATTGACCCTGGTACTATGCTGCCCTGTGCAAGGCCATTTGATGCCCTCCCCCCAGCCCTTGTAGCAGCAGCTTAAGCTAGGCTTTGGGAAAGAGGCGTGAGGCTCTAGCACGGTCGTACCAGTAGAGCCCTCCTACCTCCTTCCTAAAACCCAGTAAGCACTTGCTCAGCTCTGGGAAGGAGGCAGCAGGACTCTTGACCCTGTCAGAGCCCTCACGCCTCTGTCCCAAAGCCCAGCTTAAGGTGCTGCCACAAGGGGTGATGGAGGGCATTAAATGGCCTTGCAGCATAGTATGAGGGTCCTCCTTTCCAAAGTCTCCTTCCCAAAGCCAGGCAAGTGCTTACTGGGCTTTGAAAGGGGACCTTCCTTGGCTGCACACCCGGTGCAAGCACACCACGCACACTGCCCTAAATCAACCTCTGTCCAATCTTGTTGGACTCCAACTCCCATCAGCCCCAATCAGCACAGTCATTTTCTTTTTGGACTACAGTGCATTGGCTGGGGCTCAAGAGAGTTGGAGTTTGAAATAATCAGAAGGCACCAGGTTGGGAATGCTGCTTATAACCTGTATGTGTCATCAATGATGAGAATGTAGCTGCCTGCCTCATTTCTGCAAGGCTAGGGACTAAACCCCAAGCAAAAGGATAACCATGCATTGAACTACTGAAGTTTTGAGGGCCAGCTTCTTGACAAGGGAAGGTTAGTCTCTGAAATTAATTGAAGAAACATGAGGTAAAGTGGGGGGTTGAAAGAAGTTAGTCAGAGCACTTCAGCGGACAATTAAGATAAAAGGCTGGGGAGAGTAGAATAGGGGCAATATAAGCCATTAACCAATTATCACCATTTCATTCATCAACTGAATTCTATTCAACACCTCTAGAAGATCAAGAGGTTTGCAATTAATGTTGCAGCATCTGATTGGAGAAATACAGAAGGTTAACATTTCACAATCCTTCACCTCGTGTCTTGAAAGTAATAATACAGAGGAAAGGGAGAAATGATTCAAAGGTCTTTAATAGAAGTCTGGCCTCCTGCATTGATTATAACTCTGCAAATTGCTTGGAAACTGGGGGAAGCATTAGATGAATACAGGCAAGACCCACAACAAAAATGGTCCAGTTTGGAGTAGTTCTGTTCAGGGTGCCAACGAGCTATGGCCTTTTCAAAGATATTCCATTCCAATCCCCCACCTCCCCCTGCAAGAGTAATCCATATTCCCTGGGCTGTTCTGGGGGTTTCTTTAAAAAACATCATATATATATATATCTTTGTCCCCTGAGCCTACTGACGTGTCTCTCTTGTGGGTGGGTGGTGCCATTTTGACTACATAAGGCCCAGTACACTGAGAATTGGAATAACTATTAGTGTACATCATTGGTGGGTAACCAAAGGCCCTCCAGGTGTTGCTGGACTCCTCCCATCAACCCCAGCAGACATGGCCAGTGACCAGGGATTATGGGAGGTGAAGGCTAACAACACAACTGTATAGTTGGTATACAAACTAAGGAATTATCCTTGCAGTGTCATTATTTCCATGGATATGTCTTGGAGGGGCTGGTCAGATCAAGAAGAAGAGTGGGGGGAGCTTGAAGAGCTGGAGCCTGATGATCCTGAGGAGGGACACAGTGGGCTGGCCTGGGTCAAATCTGGTGCCTGGAAACCTGCTGAATTATCTGGGAAGGACACCACAAGTGTCAGACCCCAGGGAAGGGTCAAGCAGGTTGTCAGGAGAGAAGCCCACTCAGGTACTATCAGACACTCCCATTGCTTCATCTCAATACTCTCCCCACCCACAGGATAGGTGCCAGAAGAGAAGTCTCCTCCTGCTCTATTACCTAGGACAAAGAAACACCAGCTCCAACATGATCAGACAGCTCAGGCACAGCCCTCTTAAACGATTGCCCATTAGCCTGTGCAAACCAAAGATGCTTTTTTGCTTGCCACATTAAAGCTGTGCCCGCCCCTTTCTTTTAAACAGGAGCCCAGGTGCAAGATAAATGTCTAAATTAGCTTAGCCATGCTTAACACCTGTTGTGCCTTTAATCCTTGCTGTGCCTATGTACTGTACTGAAGTTGTTGGCCAATAATCCAAGTTTGAGTTCTTCATCCAACAAGGACCAGGACAGTCAGGAGGATGCAGGCGTTGCAGCTCCAGCTGACTCCCACCACATTCTTCTTCTGGCTCATTCAAATAAAAGCAAGTCCCAGGAAGTTTATAAGTGGAAGAGAACAGAGAAGGTGAGGCGAGGCAGAATGAAAACTAGACAGGCTGCAATTAAAGCCAGAGGGGAAAGGTTAATTCTGGGAGCAGCTCCCAGCGATAAGTAGCATATACATTGCTGAATATATAAATACAACCTTCAGGCTGAAAGAAAGGTTCTGTGACCCTGTTTTAAAGTTTTATTGTGGCTATTTTGTCACTTGCCTCATGGATTCCTGTAATTCAGAGCTGGGGTGTAAATATTTTATAACATTTAACCAGTTTATTTTCATAAGATAAATCAAGGAGGAATAATACTGATTAATATCACTCTAGAAATAAGTTTACTGCTGTATTCATTTTAAATTAAGTATCTGACTGTCCCACTGCCATGGCTGTCCCACTGTGATTTTCAAACACAACATCCTTTCTCTACATGTAAAAAATAAAAATCCAGAAACTTAGCAATAACAGCCTTCAAGCTTTTCAGAACACAATTATCTTCCTTCTTAAGGAAAAACAAAATTCAAAATTGTTTCTGTCCTCCTAAGGCTGTCAGCCATTTGAAGTTTTTTGTCTTTTTTTTTAAGGCTGATTCACTGCCTGGTTCTTATTCAATTAATTCAATCTAACTGATTGCATTTACACATGGAAAAGTCTAAGGAGGTGTGTGCTTTCTAAAAATGCAAAAGAGTTGTATCCCATCCTTTCTCCAAGGAGCTCAGAATGGCTTCCATAAGATTTTCTCATGTTATCTTTGCAACAACCCTTTGAGGATGACTAGGCTAAAATACAGCAGGTGAAAGACTCACCCCTGGAGTGAACGTCATGGCTATGCAATCATTTGAACCCAGGTCCCTCTAGTTCAAGCCAACAATCTACACCACTCTAGGTAAAGGTAAAGGTACCCCTGACCATTAGGTCGAGTCGCGGACGACTCTGGGGTTGCGGCGCTCATCTCACTTTACTGGCCAAGGGAACTGACATTTGTCCACAGACAGATTCCGGGTCATGTAGCCAGCATGACTAAGCCGCTTCTGGTGAACCAGAACAGTGCATAGAAACACCATTTACCTTCCCGCCGGAGTGGTACCTATTTATCTACTTGCACTTTTGGGTGTGCTTTCGAATTGCTAGGTTGGCAGGAGCAGGGACCGAGCAATGGGAGCTCACCCTGTCGCTGGGATTCGAACCGCCAACCTTCGAATTGGCAAGCCCTAGCCTATGTGGTTTAGACCACAGCGCCACCCGCATCCCAGGCCTATGTAATTTATCTCCAGTTCAGGGCTGGAATCTATAAAATAAACCGTCAACTTACACAGGGGTTATGTTCTGGAGATTGTGCCAAAAGACAAAATTGGATATAGTCAATTGGAATTGCTAAAGTTATTTTTCCTGGAATCCCTCCTATTTTTCATCCCCCTTTTTTAAAAATGCCATGTGCGTAAAGCTGAATGTGCACAAGTTAAATGTGCACAAATTGCAGGCTTATTGTGATATTGGCCACTTTGCTTGGTGCAGTCAGAACCATGGATAGCTCCCAATAAAGTAGTATTGGTCTGGATACTCAAAGATCAGTAGGAAGTCAGAAGTTCTGCTCCAGCGCTGACCTGGATCTGACAGAAGCTTTATATCTCAGGTGATCAACCATTGGCCAAGACCTAAAAGGTCCCCAGCTTCATTTTATGTGACCCCCCAACACCTCTTGGAGATGCCACATTTTCCCATCCTGTCAGAGTTTCTTCCTGATAGTTTCACCTGCATTTTTTCTGGCTTTTGAAATTGTTTCTCTCTCTCTCTCTTTTTCTCTCTCTCTCTGCATAAGATAGATGGATAGATGGATATATGAACAGATCTGTTTCAGAACTTTTGGAATGGGCAGCATTTTATTTGATAAACATAAATTGATTTGTTTTCACCATTCTCACCATCATTTTACCTTTTTTAAGGGTTTTTTTCCCAGCTGTCTGATAACAAATTGGTAGGCTTCTGTGCTCTGTGTCTCTCTCCGTGTGCAGAATACAGTAAAGTCAGAAAGGAATTACTTTCACTTGGTTTGCAAAACAAGAGCCACATTGTTCAGCAGTAATGTCTTTAAAAATTATCCATATATACTCATTTGAAAGTAACCCCTTTAAATTTAGTGCGGCTCACTTCTGAATAGACACCTGCATATTTAGTGCACATGTTCTTGGTTGAGGTTGAAATGCCTCTTTTGGACCCCAGGCATAGTAATGCAGAGGAGGAAAGCTCTCTTAGCCTGGCATGCAGTTCAGGGAAGGAGTCATCTGAGACCCAGGAGACCAGCAAATTATCTCCTCTACAACCAAGGATAGAAGCCTCACTCTCTGTTAAGGCTTCTTCTGCCTGAAAGTCTGAGCCCTGCATTTGAGAGTCTACTTCTTGGGGAATTTCAGGGGCCAACCATCATCACCCTCAGGGTCCTTCTCTTCTGACCAGAAGGCACAAAGTCATGGCACACTGAGCCTTCCACAAGGCTTACAAAATGCAAGGAGCAAAAAGATTAGGCAGTTATACAACAAAGCGAAGTTTGCCAAGAATACAAGGATGCTTGCATTTCCAGCCAATTTATGTCAGCAGATTTTCACTAATAATCCGTATTATTTTATTTAATTGTCACTGCTTGGTACACGGTGTTGGCTGTGTGTTTGTCACAGGAATGCCTTATATTGCTTTGCCTGACAAGTGGAGTAACAAACAGCACTAAAAGATTTAGCAGAGGAAAATAGTGCTTACCTAAATAAATAAATAAATAAATAAGAATCAATAATCTAATGCAGAAGGTTGGAAGGGGGGGATTCCAAGTCCCACTTCAAATATGCAGGTTTCATGGAACCTAGCTCCAAAAACAAACAAACCAAACCCACTACTCTACACTTCATCAACCTAGTCACACTGTGTTCAGAACTGATTCAGGCAGAGCAACAAATCTTAAGTTGACCTTTGTACAACAGGCTTGTTTCTACACACACATGCACATCCCTCTCTATCCTCCAAGCAGGCAAGCAAAAGGCATTATTAGAGTTCAAGGAAATGTTCCAGACAGATTTAAAAACAAAACAAAACAAAACAAAACAAACCCACCACAACTCAGGGTAAAAAAGCAGGGCCAGTGAGGGGTATGGCTTGGGAAGAGGGGCATGGTCTGAGAGCACGACCACATTCTCCCCCCAGGCCTGAGGTTCCACACTCCTAATATAAGTGCTTGCAGAGATGGTCCACTCATGTAAGCAGTGTAAGTTTGGAGGAGAAGACTCACAGGACTCTTCTTCCCATCTCATTCCCCTTTCTCCATACCATCCAAGGAACAGGGCAAATGGACTGAATCCTCTTTCTCCAACCAATGCCTCAAAAACAACAACAACAACCTTACAAGGGCAGGGGCACGTGGGAAGAAGGAGACAAATATTTTTTTGTTTTCTAAGCAACCTACCATAATGATCCACGTGGAACTAAGTTGTAGAAAAGGTCCACGAAACATTAAAATTACAAATGTTTGGTAAACTTGGGGTTCCAACCTTTCCCACAATTTAAGTCCATGGACATCTCCATGAAATGTTGGCCAAGAGGTCATCTGGTGGTAGAAACACATTCATAAGAGGTGCTGTATAGGATAACACACACAAACAATTTCTATTACATAAGTCTTTTTCCTATGGTAGCTAACCAGATGCCTTCAGAAGGGTTTGAAAGTAGTGCCCCTCTTCTGCTTTTGCTCCCTCGCAGCTGATATTTGGGGACATACTGCCTTTGAACCTGGGAGTTAAATTTAGCTATGATGATGGATACACACTAACCAACCTATCATAAGAACCCAAGAAAATTTTGCTACCTAAGACAAAGGACAATGTTCCCTCACCATTCCATGTACAGAAGCCAACGAGAATGGTAGTGGACAGGATTGCACCTTCCACCACAACCAAGGGTAGCTGACTAGGTTGTACAGAGCAAGCTCTGTGGCACACACAGTGAAGTCCTCCAACATCTTGGCACCACTCTCTACCTCCCAGTATCTGCTGCCCAAGGTGAACATAAAATGAGTTCTGCTGGATCAACCCAAAATAAGTCTATCTAGTCCAGCATCCTGTTAATACAGTGGCCTACCAAATGCCCATGGGAAGCCTGAAAGAGGGACCTGAGCACAACAGCACTCTCCCCACCTGTGATTCCCAGCAACCAACATTCAGAGGTATACG
Organism: Lacerta agilis; assembly: GCF_009819535.1. Lineage (NCBI taxonomy): Eukaryota > Metazoa > Chordata > Lepidosauria > Squamata > Lacertidae > Lacerta > Lacerta agilis. The sequence goes on from NC_046331.1 coordinate 36,792,968, forward strand.
GCCTCCAACCTTTATTCCACCTTCATGGATTTGTCCAATCCTATTTTAAACCCACTGGGCACAACAATCCTACTCAGGTGCACCAGGAAGCAGATAGGCTACAGTGTAACAGTTTGATATCCAGTCCTGGTCAATATGGTCTCCATCTCCATTATCAAAAAGAATAAATCAAGTACAGATATTCTTGATTAGTCCATGGACTTTCTGCAAATCAGCTGTGTGGAGCTCACAGGCTACTAGTGGTCTGTGGACCACCATTTGAGAACCTCCCATAATGGATACTCAGCACAAATACTCTCATTAAATGTACAGTATTTTAAAAATTCTTAAAGATTGCCATCATTGGCAGCTACACACACACACACACACACACACACACACACTTCATCATGTTAATGGAAACAAAAATATATGCCTTGATGTCAAAGTGAATTAGCCAAAATGAGAGCTCATGAAGCAAATTAAATGTTTTGCCAAAATGAATAATTCCAGGTTGGGGTTCCGGAACTACACACATCAAAATTGACTATTCATCAATGGAAATGAAAACTCAAAATCTGATTTGCAAGTTTGAGAAGCACTCTAATTCAACACAGCTCCATATTCCAGAATACCCACCACTTAACACACACACACACACACACACACAATTATTCAGAAGGCAAAAAGATTGGCTCACTTCATTTCAAATCATTATTATTATTTATTACATTTGCATACCGCCTTTCATTTAAAGATCACAGGGTGGTTTACAACATAAAGATACAAAATGAGAACATAAAATACACAACAAAAACAAGTCAATAAACACACACACCCCAACTATATATTTAAAAGGCCATAGAATGTTTAACCAACCAGAGAAAAATTTTGCCTGGTACCTAATGATATGTAGGGAGAGTATTCCACAAATGGGAAGCCTCCACAGAAAAGCCCCGTTCTCCTGTTGCTGCCTCTCTGGACCTCATATGAAGAGAGGTGATTCTTGAGATATTGCAGTCCTGAGTCATTTAGAGCTTTATAAATCAAAAACAGCAATTTGAACTAGGCTCAGAAACTGGACTACCAGTTGAAACTGATGGTAGGCCACTGAGGTCTCCTGAGCCTCAAGCAACAGCAAAGTATCCAGGAGTACCCCCCAATCTATGTATCTGCCCTTTCAGAGGGAATGTAACCCCACCAAAAAGCAGGCAAACTCTCATTCATCTGGTCTAGAGAACCACTCATTAACAGTCTTATCTGGATTGAGCCTCAAGTTTGTTGGCTCGCATCCAGTCCGTTACCAATGTTGTTTACTATTTTTATTTATTTGATCCATCCACCTTTGTGATAAGATTATTGGTAGGGGTGTGGAGTGCATAGCAGAGGATAAGCCTACCAACATTTCTGCCAAGAACATAAAGATTGAAGAAGAGCCCTGCTGGATCAGGTGAAATGCCCATACAGCATCCTCTCCTCACAGGGACCAACCAACAAGCAGAGTCTGAACTCAACAGCACCTGTGATTTCCAGAAAATGGTATTCAGAAGAATCCTGCCTCCAACAGTAGATATAGATAAAGCATAGCACTGATCTCCTTATCCTCCATGGTTTTGTCCAATCCTCTTTTAAACCCATCCAAGTTGGTGGCCTTCGCTGTCTCCTGGGGAAGTTGTGTGTAAAGTACTTTCCGTTTTTCCTTCCAACATTTGGCTTAATTAGATGTCCCTGAATTCTAATATAGGTACAAAGGAAGCTGCCTTCTGCAAAGTCAGACCATTGCATCCATCTAGCTCAGTATTGTCTACACTGACTGGCAGCAGCTCTCCAGGGTTTCAAACAGGGTTCTCACCTAGCCCTACCTGGGGATCCTGGGACTTTACACATGCAAAGCAGATGCTCTACCACTGAGCTACTGCCCTTCCTCCTAGTATTATGACAAGAGGGGTCATGTATACAGTGCTAGCAGAGTCACTTGAATATCTCAGACAGACTCCAGAGAAAAAGGAAGCTGCTATTTTACTGTGTAAACTGAATTAAAACAGGATATAATTTGAGGGGAAAGGGACAGATGATGTTTCGTGTTTTCTAATTCAGGCCTTCTTAAGAGCAGGGTTAGATATTCAACTCCTTCAGAACTACACAGCGCATCAGAACATCAGTTACCTCAGGAACCAATCATACCACGCTGACTGGTTGCTAGGTAACACCTTCTACACCACAACTGCCCTCTTGGCTGGCTAACAGTCAACAGAGTTAACCCTTCGGTTATTAACAGAATGATCCCTGCTGTTGTTCTTCTAACATACTGAGCCTGGGATAACAATTGCTCTAGTAATAGGTATCAATTTATTTTCAAATATTACAAACTAGTTTCTGGGATTTTTCTTTCTTTCTCCTCCTTACAAGTTTTCATGCCTTCTTTTTCCAGCCAGGAGCAGCATCAGGGGTAGGTATGGTCAGGCGTTTGCCAGTGCCCTTTATGTTTAGGAATCTGTGAAGAGTCTAACATCTCACCACTGCCTCCTCCTCTTCCATGTTGTTGCCACTTGTTTACTCACCCTTCATCTGGCCCAGAGGAGATAAGCAAGCAAGCAGCACCAACCGAAAGCAGGATAAGCAAAAGATGTTCCTACCTACATAATCAGAACTCTCCCTGGCATGAGACCAGCCAGTGGCAATGGTAGCAAGGATGGTAAAAGTTTGTACAAAGAAGGTGACCCACACTGAGGAGCATTTACCCAAGATTCCCCCCCCTCCAAAAAAACAACAACCTAGTGCTGGATTTGTTGTTTGTACTGTGTGTGTCCCTTAAATTGCTGCACATCTCCATAGTGTGTCCTGTTAAATGCCTCGGTCATCTCTTTTTCCAGACACAACTATCTGACCTCTCTCCACCAAGCTTTCCATTACAATCAGCATCATCAGGACTCCCTCAACCTCACTGTCTAATGAGGTTAGAAGAATCCTGTACATCTTGTCATGTTTCCCATCGAATCGGCCATTTTTTCCTTAATGAAGGTAGGCAGGAAGTGACAACGTGAGAGACCTCTGGAAGATGGCCATATCCACGGCAAGCTGCAGGGGTCAAAAAGGTGCAGTTCAATCTGAGTTGCAAGACCACAGAAGGGAAAGGAAATATTTTATTTCCTTTCCCTTTTACAGTCTCTGACATTTCACAGGGCAATGTACATAGAAACGATAATCCCTCACTAGGGCTCAACTAAACGTTCCCAAAATGATCAATAAATTAGCAGAGAATTAGAGAGAGAAGCAGATTTCTCTAATCTCTAACTATGCTCTGCCCCCAAGGGGCAGTTCTTAAAAATACAACACTTACATTAGCCTTGTTACAACTGCATTTTGAACATGTATTTTTAAAAATCACAATAGGCAACATTTATAAGCCAGAGAGGCAGAACTTAAAGAAATTCAAAAGAGTCAATCTACCATCTAAAGGACCATCTCTGACAAATATAAAGGTTGCCTTCTGAAGTCCTTCTCCAGCTTCAAAGATTAGGCAGTTTCAGACAGAGGAAGGGCCTCCTCAGTTATGGCACTCTCTATATAATGTTTTGGCTGATGCTACATCTTTTCCCAGAGTTCCCTGAAAAGAAGGGACCCCTACCCCTACCCCTACCCCTACCCCAACCCCAACCCCAACCCCTACCCTAACCCTAACCCTAACCCTAACCCTAACCCTAACCCTAACTCTAACTAGTGTTGTGTGGAGGGAAATGCAACCACTGGGCTGAAAAATGTCCCCCTCCTAACCCCTTTGGGTTTCCGGTGTGGCCTTCACAGATATTGGCACATTGTGTGTGTGTGTGTGTGTGTGTGTGTGTGTTTTGGCTGCTGAGCTGTGCCCACCATTGTGAGGGCTGAGGGGGTGTTGGTGATGCCTCCCCAGCTGCTGCCATTGTCTGTGAGATGACTATGATGTCTCAAAAACATCTGGCAGCTGAGCGGGTATAAATGTGGGCCAAGCCTCGGCAGTTGCCCTCCCCAGAGAGAAATGGGCAGCTCGGTGGCACTCAGCCCTGGTGGTCTCCTGCCCCATGGCGGCAAGCTGGCAAGCAGAAGGAGGCAATCGCCCGGTGCTGGGATGCTGTGCAGCAAGGAGAAGGCAAGTACAATTGTGACTTGCTGGTGGGATCGCTACTTGAAGGAGACTGATATTCAGCTCTGAAGCTGGTTGATGTGTGGCAATGGACCTGGCGAGGCTACAGCTGGTGGACGGTTGTCGGAAGAGTTTGCATTCAGGCTAGTGGATGCCATGAGGCTACACTGGCTGAGATGGATGCAAACTGGTTTGGAAGCCTTGTTTGTTAACAGGCAGCCAAACAGAGGAGGAGTCTGGGGGGATGCTGTTGGATGGGGGCCATCCCACTCACCTGTTTGCCTTTGCCTTACAGGGATGTCTGGAGCCGGTGAGGTTTTCCCCAAGTCCAGCCTTGAAAGCCATGAAGAGAACCGCAGAACGTCCCTGTTGACATCGGAGAAATGAATGTGAAATACTGGCAGCGAGCAATGGACAAGGCCGTGGCCATACCTGAGAGAAGGAGCTTTGAAGGGACACTGCAGACGGACACCTGCTTCATCGCAAGGGATGGGGCAGTGGGGAGAGGGAAGAAAATGAGGGAGGAAACACTACGCCACATTAGGCGCACCGTCCATCGAAAGTGCTATGAAGACGCTTTCAACAGGAATGGCTTCCCCTCAAGGATTCTGGGATCTGTAGGTGGTTAAGGGGACGGAGACTTGTTAGGCTGGTTAAGGATTCGGGATATGGTTAGATTTATGGTTAGAGTTAGGATAGGGTTAGGGTAGGGACAGGGATAGCGGTAGGGGTAGGGGATAGGGTTCTCTGCTTGCCAGGGAACTGGGAATTGTAGCTCTAGTTAAGGGCTAATGGTTAGAGTTAGCGTCAGGGGTAGAGGTAGGGGTAGGGTTCTCTACTTGCCAGGGAACTCTGGGAATTGTAGCTCTAGTTAAGGGCTAAGGGTTAGCGTTGGGTTAGTTAGCGTTAGCGTCAGGGGTAGGGTTAGGGTTAGGAACAAGGTTCCATTCTTGGGAGGGAATTCTGGGAGGGGAACGGGGGGCCTCCTAACAACTCTCAGCACCCTTTTCAAACTATAGCTCCCAGATCCTTTGGGGGAAGAAGCCATGAGTTTTTAAAGCGGCTTCATGGCACTTTAAACGGTGTGGATGTGGCCCTGGCCTCCCTCACCCCACTGCCTCTTATTATTGAAGAATCAAAAGAATTTCCCCATTCAAATCTCTGGGAAACAGGAAGAAGAAAGACTTTGCATCTGATGCCATTTTGAAATGTCTTAACTTGACATGCCAATAAAGGTATTTGTATTTGTATTGTATTGTATTGTGTTGTGTTGTATTGTATTGTATTGTGATTAACATGGGAAGTGGAATGGTAAATGTTAATGAGGATGACGTGATACTTCTGTAAAACTGGCACGCCCCTTCTTGTGGGCGTGGAAGGAGGGATTTGCGACCGGACAAGCGACTTTATAAGATGTGTTTTTCCTGATGAAGATGTGCCTGATCTTGGGTTACCCCACTTGCAAGTGTATATAATAAAAAGGTTTCCTAATTCACCCATTTTGTCCAGATCACTTTATTTAAAAGGATCCAGAGACCTTAAGTCAAAGGAAACGGTTTATTTAATTCTCACAAAGGGCATAATAAATAATACCAATCCCTCAACTGCCAAAACAAACGGTTTTGCAGCACTGTAAAAACTATCAGATTTTGGGAAAACTTTTTAAAAATGGGAGGGTCAGGGGGCATTGGTGGGTGCTAAGGAGGGTTTCTGAGGGTGCCATGCAGTCCACCTGCCACACGTGTCACAAGGGGGGGGCTCCTCAGTCATCATTTCTTTATTAATAAATGCTCCCCCTTGAGGCCTAGTTTCCCCAGCCCTGTCTATGTCTGGTCTCCTGTGACATCACAAACAGACATAGCAACTGAGGGGAAAGAGGCAGTTACTTATTCTAGAATTTCAAACACGGGGAGGGCAGGAGGGGGACATTCTTCATCCCAGGGGCTGCATTTCCCTCCACAAAACACTAGTCAAATGTAGAAATGAACAGAGCAATGAAAGCAAGCCTTATCTTTGCACAGGAAGCTTCAAGGAATGACATGCAGAGAAAAAACACCAAACCCAATTAAACCTATTAAGAAATAGGTTGTCCAACCCCCTGGAATGCAGGAAACGCAGTTGAAATTTAGGAAACGTTTGTATTTCTGCATGTGTTTATAGTATCCACATTGCTATTCGGAATACTCGAAATGGGGGGGGACCTCAGCTGCACACCCACCTCCCTTCATTTTTGGGGGGGGGGGAGGGTCCACAGGTGCCAGATTAAACCAACTGGGGGGGGGCGGATTAGGCCGTAGCTGGTTGCTGCAACTCACACCTGATGGCTTTTACAAACCACTCTTGAGTTTCTATACCAATAATTTAGGAATTTTCACCACTTTGTAACTAGTTCAAGTTTTATTGCCTGCACAACTACTGCTGATGAATCTGACCTTTGGAGAGTTTGTAAGTAACACAAACACATGCTCATTTTCTAAACAAGGTGTTAAAACGAATCTCTTCTAGCCAAGCCAAGCATGATGGTGGTTAAAGATTCAGAAATCAGTTTGCTTCAGTTGAAGATTTATGAGCATAGAAAGCCTTTTCTGCATTTCGTTATGATTTGACCCTGACCTCATTCTTCTTGGATGCAAAACACAAAGTGAGTTATGCTGTGACATCAGCTCACTAGAAACCTATAAAAGCTACTCTTGTGTTTAAGTGATTCATATTCTTGCTGTGTAAACCTTGAGTTTCATGAAGATGGATAGGAAATATGTTGGCTGCAGAAAGTATACAGGAGCAGACTTAAAAATGAAAATAAGTAACCAAGATACAGTACTCAACTTTCCACTTTGCATTTAGGACAAGCACAAAGTCTGGTTTGGAGCTGAGCTACAAATCTGTTGCAGCTCTTGCTGGATTGTGCCATTTCAGAATGCAGGGGTGGAAATACATTTGTATATTACAATGAAAACAAAGCTCCCTGCATGCATATGGGGGGGGGGCTTGTTCTTGGTTAGGGAAACAGTCTAGAATAGGTATTGTTATGTATTGAAGTTCTCACCCTAAGCCACTAGGGGTGTGTGTATATAGTTCATTCTGCAGTTTTCACTCAGGTCCGCACATGCAAATGAAGGGTTGAAAAGTGACGTTCAGGGATTGGGTAACTACAGAAAGTTGTTACTGTTGCATTGTAGCTGAGTTCTATATAAGCAGGCTGCTGAGCCCTTCAGCTCACTGTTCCAGCCTGAGAATAAACAAGAGCTGCTTGGAAATCACTGTGTCGTCTGCTGTGTCCACCCACAACTTAACAGGTATAGCTGGATATATTGATATCTGATTGTTTTTTTGCTCTTTCCTAAATTCACATACCGGGCTCCCCCTCCCCAACCCGCCCCCGCCCCCACGGGTGGCCGGGCGGGCTGCAAGCCGGCTGCCCTCGCCTCCCGGAGCCCCAGCTGGAGCGCTGGAGCGGCGCAGGGCTTTGCGTGCCCTTCCAGCACTCCAGCTGGGGCTCCGGGAGGCGAGGGCGGCCGGCTTGCAGCCCACCCACCCGCCCCTCACCCTCCGTCCGTGCGCGAGCGCCCGCTCCAACGCCATGCCCCTCATCCCCTGCTCGCCCACCCCCCCTCCCGAGGGGCGGCCAGCGTGGGAAGGAGGCGGGCGGAGAGGCGGCAGGCCGGGGGCACCGAGGGATCGCCACGCCACGGCGGCCGATCCCTCTAAGACGGCCCTGATTTGAACCCTGGTCCCTGGGGTCCTAACCCAACACTCTTAAGCTCTACCCCACACTGACCAGCTCATATAGCATACTGTATTCACTGTTCTGACCCTGTTCTGACCCTAAATCCTTCCTGTGGTTAGGAAACACATTTTGCCACCCAGGCAAGGGACTTCTTCAGCACGACCTGCAAAGCAAGCACATTTCAGGCGATGACGTTCAGTTTGTTATGGCTGCTTGGCAGCAGGCCAAAGCAACCTTTATTATTTGCATTTACTCCGCACATGCAGACAGACAAATGCCTTTTCCCACAACAAGGTCATTCAATACCAAGGCTATTAAATTAAGATTTCCTCTAAAACGAGGCCTCATTATCAGGGCTAATTAAAGGATGACACAAAAAAGATCTCCTGGGCAAGTCCCTCTCTACTGCTGAGGCTTGTGCACGACTAGGCTATTTCGTGGGGAAGCATTTGATTAAAGTTATTAAAAGCTCTTTTAATCGCTGTATGAGCAGGACTCCTAACTAGACACATTTGAGCTATAGGAAATAGCAAAAGGTACACTGGAGCTTTCGCAGATCATTGTAAATGTGCACTTCTTAGGGCCAAATTAGATGAGAGTCAATCACACTATTAGTCATTGCATTAAATGGCTTTTAAAACAACAAACAGCAAGGAGGAGGACAGGGGAGGGGAGTTTTCGCCCAGACTGGGAATCTGGCATGGTCAAAGGGAACAGCAAGCCTTTGCTTTCCTGCTGCAGTCCAGATCTGGATTGCCCTATCAACACCTCTATGCTAGCAATTCACATTAAAAGATAGGTTCCCATTTGAGCCAATGGAAGCATTTCTTTACAATGAAGGAGGAAGGCCTGATCCAGATCAAAACTATAGTGACAGGTAAAGCCACTCCACCCCCTCAAAGGGTCCCTATCCTGATCAATCTATTGTTGCTGTTTTTTGTGGGGATTTTTAATGTGAGCTAAGCAATTAGCAATTACATGCATCTCCTAAAGTTACCTGATTGGTTGGATCAGAAATGAGAAGAGGTGTGGCCCTCCCTCCAGGCCCCTCAGTTTGGCCCTCAGAACTCTCACCGGATCACATTCCACTCACCAGGCCACACCCCTCAATAGCCCTGCTCTCTGGCCTCATTGAATGCATCTTTGTATATCAACAGTCTATATCTGCTCCCACCATGTCTCTCCAGAATCTTGCAATGACAGCAGCAAGTAAACATCCAACCAGTTCATTGCCATACAGACAGAAGGGCCAGTTGTAAGTATGCTGCTTTCTCTTCAGATTGTATGAAGCTTTTGCCCTTTTTTTAAACATTGTTTGGGTGCTTTATTTACATTGAAATGAATATGTGTTATGTAAATATGTAAGTAACGCATGTTACAAGCTGATGGCAGGATGAATAGGGGAGTATTGGTTGGAAATCAAACTGCAGCAGAATGAAAACAGCACCGATTGTGCAAGATAGCGGTTAAAATAGAAATTGCTGCCTTCCTTCATCCACAGTGATTTTTGTAACACAAAAAATAGCAAACAAAATGGCCAGAGGACACGCATAGCTGTCAACTTTTCCCTTTTTTTAAAGGGAAATTACCTTATTCCAAATAGGATTCCTCGCAAGAAAAGGGAAAGGTTGACAGCTATGGAGGACAGGGCACTCCTTTGATTCTCCTTTTCTAGCCATGTACATAAAGCATGTAGGGTACAGAAACTTCCTAACCGCTTAAATGTTCAAGGGAACCCTGCCACTTTCCTGATGCAACACGACATTTAATTACAGCTTTTTTGCGCACCAGGAGCACTGCAAGCAGCTCTAATTTTCACATTATGCCCTTGTCTTTCGAACTTTAGCAACATAATCATACCATAGCAAGCTCTGTGCTGTCTGTGCTGTTATCCAAAATGGGATTGTTGAGAACGATTGACTGCATTATAGGGAGCGGTGTAATACTGTACATGATAATCCTGCCTTTTGTTTTGTGTGTTTAGAGCAAGGAAGGGTAGCAGAAATGCGCTGTTCTTAAAGACATCATGGTCTGCTATCATAGCAACAACCGCCTCGTTCAGCTCCAAGTTGCATAAGATGGCTTTTTTATTATAACTGTTTTTGCAAGCGACAAGTTGAAGATGCAATGCGCTGCCTGTAAGAACAGAATGGAGGCCTTTAAATGCATGATCTTGTCACGAAAACACATTTCAGCTTCAAATAAATTGCTTTTAATATCTGCAGCATTCGCCGACGCAACAACTGAGGGTCAGTCGAAAAAGAGCCTTAATGGCTTAGTGGTTGTAGAGCTGAAATGGGCAGATTTCTCAAGCAAATTCTCCTAACTTAATCATGCTTGTAAAAGTGAGTGCCTATTCTCCAAACCCAGCGGTTTTCTAGATTATGAATGCTGTCAGAATATAAGAATTTTAGATAGGAAAAACAAGGTCAAGCACTTTTAAGCTCCATTAATTTTAATAGTCAGGGCATAGTGCTTTTCCTGGTGAAGCATAGTGGGTAAGAGAGTGCGCTATCAATCAGGAAGCCTCGAGTTCACATCCTGACATGGACTGAGTAGGCTGCCTGAAGCAAGCCACTCTCACCTCAGTCATCACATCTGTAATATGGTGATACTACTGACTTGGCTTTCATGAAACTAGATTATACCTGTACATGTGAAACACTCTGAACTCTTGAACATGCTACACAATGCCAAGTACTATTATTTCACAGAATGATATTGATTTAATTAATTGATTGTCTTTTACATTTGTTGCCAGGCAATGTTAAAATGTACCATGCATAGCTAAAAAATAGTTTTAGAAGAACAGTACCAAACACCTAACTAAAGATATCTTTTAAAATCATACAAAATGAGCATCTAAGGCAGAGACATTTTCATCCATCTGAAAAGGCTTTTGGATCCAAATATGCCCTCAATTGTTTCCAGAAACTGCAGATCATGGGTGCCTGTCATATCTCACCATAAAAGTTTCTCCACAAAGCCAGGGGTATCCTGCTCCAAGTTACTGTGGAGTGGACCTCTGATATTTTTGGGTTGTTAAAAAGAAACTCTCCCACAAGAACACAGTGTCCTACCAAGACTATAAGGGATGGTCTCTCAAGTAACTTAGTCCTGAGCTGCATAGGGTCTTCTTCTTGTTGTTGTTCAGTCGTTCAGTCGTGTCCGACTCTTCGTGACCCCATGGACCAGAGCACGCCAGGCATGCCTATCCTTCACTGCCTCTTGCAGTTTGGCCAAACTCATGTTAGTAGCTTCGAGAACACTGTCCAACCATCTCATCCTCTGTCGTCCCCTTCTCCTTGTGCCCTCCATCTTTCCCAACATCAGGGTCTTTTCTAGGGAGTCTTCTCTTCTCATGAGGTGGCCAAAGTACTGGAGCCTCAACTTCACGATCTGTCCTTCTAGTGAGCACTCAGGCAAATTCTCCTAACTTAATTATGCTTGTAAAAGTGAGTGCCTATTCTCCAAACCCAGCGGTTTTCTAGATTATGAATGCTCAGGGCTGATTTCTTTGAGAATGGATAGGTTTGATCTTCTTGCAGTCCATGGGACTCTCAAGAGTCTCCTCCAGCACCATAATTCAAAAGCATCAATTCTTCGGCGATCAGCCTTCTTTTAAAAAGAAACTCTCCCACAAGAACACAGTGTCCTACCAATACTATAAGGGATGGTCTCTCAAGTAACTTAGTCCTGAGCTGCATAGGGTCTTGTATGTTAGCTTATGTGTTAACAAGGGGCATGATCAGAGTTCAAGGGCACCATCCAGTCAGTCAGAGACACTCAAGGGAGGTGCAAAGCATGGCTGGTGAAGGTTGTGGCTTGGGCAGAGTTCTGAGGGCCAGGCAAAGACCGCAGAGGCCAAAGTTTCCCATTCCTGTTTTAGCAGGGTGACAAAAAAAAACATTGTGACCGAAAGTTGGTTAACAAGGCTTTGCCACCCCAACCGCAAGTCCTTCTTCGTGAAAAATAAAATCTCAGCAGCTTTTACAGCTAAAGTGGAAAAGATGCCTCATAACTAAGCAATTGGGACACATAAAATGAATCTGTCTCAGCTGTCAGAGATGCCTACAAGTACAGTTAACTACAAAACAAAATACAGCTTGGGGTGGGAATATAATACAACCTCTTGCTCTGAGCATATCAAGTCTCAAAAACTCTTCATAAATCGTAGCGCAATAAGCAATGTTGTATCACAGGAAACTTAATTTTCTTCCACTTATAAGAAAAGCCAGGAAATAGCTGCATCTTTACATAGTGCTTCTGAAATCGGTGAGCAGATTTTCTCTTTTTTTATGAGATGAAATTAGGATGCAGTCAAAACGGGTGGCTTTGGGAATCTATTCCCCTCCCACATTCAGCAAACAAGTATACGAAAGGCAGAGAAAATACAGAAGCTGCTGGTTCTATTTTAAGTTTTAAGATAAGACAGCGGACTCTCCCAGATTTAACAGAGGATATCTGTGGTCTGCTTGTTAAATGGTTGTAACCAGTTGCTAGAAACAGCAGGAGGGGAAAGTGCTCTTGTGCTCATGTCTTTCTTGTGGGTTTCTCACAGCCATCTGCTTGGTCACTGTGACAACAGAATCCAGGGCTAGATGGGCTGTTTGCCTGATCCAGCAAACTTGTCTTATTTATGTTCTTATGTTCAAAAAGGCTAAGGTGTCGAGTAAGGCATTTGCATATATCTGGAGTCCTTGCACCTCTCAGGCAATGGAGGGTATGCCTAATTGCAACAAGGGAGGACAGCCAACATCCACCATTGTCAACTTCCACGCTGCAGAATCCTATGCTTAGCGCAGTTACACGCAGAGAGAAAACATTAGAGGTGTCAAGATGCTAAGGGGTATATAGTAAGCCTGCAACTTACACTGGAGTTATGTTCCAGGGATTTTGCCTAAAGCCAAAATCAGGTATAGTCAAAACCCATTGAGTTCCATGGCAGATGGGGTTGTCAAAGTCATTTCTCCTAGAACCCCACCCCCCTTTTTGCCATGCATGTAAGGTTGAATGTGCCCAAGTTAAATGCACATAAGTTGTAGGCTAACTATACTGAAGTTTGGAAATATCCTCTCCCAAAGGTCTATAGATCTGAGCTAGAGGGACCATTGGTACATGGCCTTAGACATTCCAAACGAGCACTCAACCAGTGCTATGGAGGACGTGATCACTGATAGCTAATAACCACAAAAGCTATGTTCAGTCCTACACTGTCGGAGGAAGTGTGCCTCTGAATACCAGTTCTTAGGAATCTCAAGTTGCACTCAAGTGCTGCTTGCATATGGTTGCCCACTGTGAGACTAGGATGGTGGGCTAGATGAGCCTTTTGCCTGATCCAGCAGGGCTCCTCTTATGTTCTTAACCCCTTAAATGCTTCATCCCTCTGCTGCCCTTCTTCTCAGCATATTTTTCCAATATCCCGGACCTGCAATATGTTCCCAGGTAATTGTTTACTTCCCTAAGCTTTTCCAATTCTCCTTTCAGCACATCACACCTCCAATACTCCTCCTCTGACACTAGCTTCTAATTGAAGAATGTCTCTGTGGCTCAATTTCTCAGGGTAATAGCACTCTGGCATCCCAAGGGGTAATTTAGGATGTCAAGTTTTTCAAAATATTTGAGCAGTATCGATGCACCATTGGATTGATCTGTTTGCTTTGACAATAAGTTCCAGGGGGACTGCATTAAAAGGATGAGAAGTTTTACCACCCACAATCATTTGGTTAGCCCAAATTAAGGGCCGGTGTACAATATTTCATTTTATCTCCCTGGTCCTTCTTTAAGCCTGCATTTGCAACCCTTTAGCAAAACAGTTTCTAGCAGGTATTATTATACCTAATTAGCAACCAAACAAGCCAGACTGAAGCTGCAGAGGAAGGGCATTCCTATGCACACACAACCTCAGAAATCAAGGTCACTGGTCAATTAGGCCTGGTGCTAATTCATTCACAATCCCAAATATGGCAATCAGCCAGGCATTCATGACCTTTCCAGATGGAATGTTTTTTCCCCAGTAGTACATTGCATTACTAGAGCTTCACTAAAAAACACATTGCCACTGTCTTCTACCATGGCAGATCCTTGGTTCAATATTGTCTACTGAACTGGGAGAGGTCCTCACTGACTGGGATTCTCCAGGTTTCAGGCAAAGACTCTTTCTCAGCCCTACCTAGAGATGCTGGGGATTGAACCTGGGACTCTTTGCATGGGAACCTGGGACGCAGATAGATAGATAGATAGATAGATAGATAGATAGATAGATAGATACTGCAGGGCCGTCTTAAGTATATTCGGCGCCCTGGCGCCAAAATCCCTTCAGCACCCCTCATGCCGGAGTGTGTGGTGGGCAGCGGCAGCAAGTAAGCCCCTCCAAGCCCCACTGCGGGGAGGCACTGAGGGCGAGGGCCCACGCCGGACACCTCTTGCGCGACTAGCGCACAGTCTGTAGGGTGGGCAGCATGGAAAACGCGGCCCGAGAGCGAGGCGGCGGTGGCGGCAGGAGCCCAGCAAGCGGCTTCCGGAGCCGCAAAGAGCGAGCGGCCCCTGAGACGCCCCGGGAGGCGGTGCTGCGGAGAGCGGAAGACGGATTGGCGGAGGGGATTCCCCACCGGGCGGGACACACTAAGGAGGAGAGGCGAGGCGGGCAGGTGATCCCAGCTACGTCCACCAGCCTCTCAGCATGGGGCACTGCGCGCTGCCGCTGCCAAACGAGCCTGACGTGTCTCCCGCACAGAGGGATTGGGGCGCGCGCTGCGTGGTCACTGCGCGGAAAATCCTCTGGGCGGGCGCGGATGTTTGGCCACCTGCCAAGTGCAGCCTGAGAAGAGGTGGGCAGCCGGATGGCACAGCGCGGCCGGCTCACGCTCCCGTGCTCCGCTGGGCAGCCGGAGGGCGCTGCCGGGGGCGCTGCTAGCGGGGCTGGAGGGCGGAGGCGCCCTCCAGGCCATTGGCCCTGGCGCAGCGCGCCACCAGCCCCAATGGACGAGACAGCCCAGATAGATAGATAGATAGATAGATAGATAGATAGATAGATAGATAGATAGATAGATAGATAGTCTTTGAGGAAGAAAATGGGAAAGAAGCATTTTTTTCATTTCTTTCTCATTTCAAATTGGCCAATGAGGGGCCTCGCTAGCTGAAAGGGCATTGACTGCTCGTCCGTTCAGGCAGCCAGCAAGGCATAAAAGCCAGTGATGCCTTCCTCACTGCAGTCAGTGGAAGAGCAAAGAAGAAAAGGTCAGATCATTGAGTCAAGAAAGTGGAAGCTGTGTGTTGCCAGAATGGTGGGCAACACTGCAACTGGGCATGTTATATGAATAGTATTTATAGCACCACAGCCACCAACTCATAACAATCTGTGAGGTTGGTGGAGGGAGGGAGGGAGGGAGGGAGGGAGGGAGGGAGGGAGAGAGAGAGAGAGAGAGAGAGAGAGAGAGAGAGAGATGGACTGGCCCATGGTCAATGAGGGAACATGGGAAGCTGCCTTATACTGAGTCATACCATTTGCCCATCTAGCGCAGTATTCTGCTGACTGGTCACAACTTTCCAGGATTTCAGGCAGAGTCTTTCTCAGCCCTGACTGGAGACACCAGGGATTGAACCTGGGATCTCATACTAGCAAACCAAATGTCCTGCCTATCAATGTAGTCCAGAGATAGTGAATGTGGTTCCCCTCCAGATGTTGTTGGACTATAGCTCCCATCATACCCACCCAGCATAGTCAGTGTTTAGGGCTGATGGCATAGACATTACTGAGCTAGACAAACCAATAGTGTGACTCAGTGTTAGTCCACTTCCTGTGTTGTGTGTTGAAAGTCCTAATCACCAAAAGAGACTGCAATATAGTTTATTCAAAGCAGAAAATAATGAACAGCACCTCTTTCCTCTAGTGCTGCTAATCCAAATGTCCAACAACGGGGGGCGGGGGGGGGAAGCATAGCACAGCATCTTAGCTATTCACAAACCTCCAGGCAATTGCTTCTGGAGGAGACTACACCGAGCACCTGTCAAGCTGCTCAGTTTGACAGCCAGTTCCTGCTTTTGCCAGTCAGGCAGCAAGATCATCATTCCACCCTGCTTGAGCTCATTGCTGCCCTTATCTACAGTGGCTGAACCCTGCCTCACCTTTCCTGCATCTGTCTAGATCAGGTGCCAGAAAGCCAGCAGGGGCTGCCAACTTCTACACAAAATGGGACATTGCTTTGTGGTGACAGCAACAACCAAAAAGTGATCTCTGCTCCCTCCTCCCACCTTGCCTCCAGCACGAAACATGAAGCATTAAGAACCACAGCAATTATTAGCAAACCTCGCTACAGAAAAAAATCAGGTGGCCCAGGAAAAAAAGGGGGGGGAAATATTCTGTTCTCATCCTTTCTTTCCACTTCTCTCTCACCACCAGATGTTTCCCTTCCTCCAGCAGATGTTCACGTTGCTGTCACATTTCCACCATCGGCTAAATGCAAAGCTGTACATCTTGTCAAGGTAGCAAAATTTTTCATGGATGAATGCCCCAGAATTGTGTTTCCTGTTATTACCTATAAAAGTGGGATCTGCAACAAAATGGTGCCATGTATCCCACATACCGTATATTAGAGAATTCCAAAGAAAAAGAAACCTGGAGTGGAAATTGCCAGTGTTTGCTTATTCATCCCACTTCTAGAGCTGAAATCAATACAGTGAATATGACTGGTATTTGCCATAGTTGCCACTTTCAGTCCACAAACAATATATAATTGATTGTGTTTTCCCTTTTTGGCATATCTTTTTGCCCAGGCTTTTCCTGACCCATAAGATCAGAATCTGTCTTCCATTGTCTGAATTCTTGATTTTATTTTATTTTCATGTTCTTTCATTAGTTTGTATTTTGGTTTAACCAACAGTGTTTATTGCTTTTACTTAGAGATTTGAAAAAAGTGCTTAAAATGCTATAAAATAAATAAACAGATAACAAATGTAAACTGTAATAACTAGTAGCAGAGCAGAAATTCAGGAATACAACAGATAAGCTATTGTAAGCTGTAGGAAATTCAAGCAGATCCCCCCCCCCATCACACACACACACACACACACACACACACACACACCATCTCTCCTGGCTTCCCATTTTCCTTTTCCAACTGCCACTCAAATGATGCGTTGTAACAGATCTGCCCTTAGGCAGGGTATGGTCAGGAGCCCAGCGTGTTAGGAGTTAACATACACTCTATGTGACTGGCGGCTCACTCGCAGGAGGCGGGATTTTTCACCCTTTAAAAGTGGGGAATGGCAGTTGGTCAGGGGGGAAGAGGGTTGGAGAGAGATAATGAGAGCTTAGGCTTTGGGGAATGGGAGGAAAGGTCTTTACTATTGCTATATTATAACCAAGCTGAATTACATGAGAAGAAGATTTGTAACCCTGTACATCCATGTTTTCAAGCTACCTAATAAAGTTAAATGTGTTTCAACGTTCGCTGACTGTGGCAGTGTATCCGTACCTTAAGAGGTGTGACTAAGAGGAGAGAACAAAGTTTTCCTGTGGAAGAGGAAACTGTTTGCTTATTCTCCTGTCATACAGAGGGCTGGACAGTGAAGCCAAAGGTGCCACGTAGTTGCTTCAAGGGAAGGCAAACTGCTGTAGTTGGGAACCCTGGTAGGGAGATCCCATAGGTGGCAAGAGGTTTACAAACGTAGAGCCCTGAGGTACCCCAGAGACATCTCCCATATGAACACTTTAGGATTCATCCTAGTTGTCAGTGAAACCTAGGGAGAGTCACTGTTGGGGAAGCATTGAAGGGGAGGGATCGGGACTAGGATCCCTCACATGCGTACTCATCTCTCACTGGGCTATTTCCAGAGTGGTCAGGTCCCTATAGACTTTAAAAAAAAAAAAAAAACACAACCCTTGGTATTCCTTGTTTCTCACCAGGCCTGTTTTAACACCTTGCCCTGTTGACACAGGGTCAATGAGTTCAGTATTAAAACAGTGGATATCAGCATCAGTGTCCATAACACTTTACCATGTTGATAAAGAAAACAGAAATATCTCTGCACAAGAAGCTTCTGTGTCTGTACAAATCTTGTACACACGGAGAGAGGGTTCCCCATGACATCTAATGGTGATCTCCTTTCTTATTCTCACAGACACTTGGTATGTGTGCACTAATGCATGCTAGCCAATGGCCAACAGCTAGATATTTCCCTGAACCATTAACATGTCATGTCGCTAACTAAAGTTGTGACTGACACAGGGTGGCCGTGGACTATTCAGAATCATTGTCTAATCATTCTATCCCATTAACACTCCACACACCCAACAAAAAAACCAAACCCCATATTCATTTACAACAGTCAGGTACCAAACTCACAAGAGTAGTAAAGCAAAGCCAAAGTTTCACTTTTATTGCACTCCTATCTGTTGCAAAAACTGTTTCTTTAAAAGTGGCAAATCCGTAAGTAAGGATCAATACCCCAACATACATGAATGAACTATTCAGGTAAGAAAGAGCTCTGCCATTGCAATGGTGGTGCCTTTTCTTCTGTACTCATAACCTGCTGCTGCCAAGAGGTCTGTTTGTGTATCCAGATGGTGGGTGAGGTGATGCAGAAGCATATATGTAGGTCATGCAGAAATAAGAAGGCCAGAGTGACTGGATCAAAGCAGCTAATTTTCCATCCGATCTTCCTGAGCAATGTTGGTCAAAAACTGTAACTTTATAGAGCATATTTGTCGGCATTTTAATGTGAATCTCTCCTAATGAACAAATTTCAGTGCAGCTTTGACTGATACACATTTCTGCAAGCAATTTTCCCCAATGAAATGTGATTTTTGGGGGGTATATTTTTTGCGAAAATGTGCATGTTTGTGCACACTTGTAGGCGTTCTTGCATGTATTATTTCCTGGGGAAACTGCATTGCAAAATTTGGAACATTAGCTGCGTTTCAGTTTGTACAAATGAGGTGGCTCCTCATTATAACGCAAATAAAAAACCCCATCCCTAGTGTGCACACTCACTTTTATTTCCAGGGTAGAAAACTGACCAGGAGATGATGGTGCCCACAACAAATCACTCAAAAAGACTGACAGACCAAGAAATACTGGCAACCCCTGTTGCAGTGTAGCTATTGGTAAGAAAACTTGGGGGGAGCATTAGCAATATTGTTCAAGAATCTTCTCTCGGTGGCCTCCAAAGCAAGGACATTCTGTTTTTCTGCCAATTACCATTGAAAACAGTTTGTGATCAAGGACACATCTGAAAGGAATATTCCATTATTCTTTCATAAAGAGGAGAGTCATCGAGACACACTCTCTTTTTGTACTTAATTACAAAGGATGTGTCTGCTCTTATTTAGGATAGCGGAAGAAATGCAATATGTGAATTTGCTGAAAGCAGTTCAAGGAATCCTTCTTCCCCACCCCACCCCACCCCACCCCACCCCATTTCTGTGTAAGTACTCATGAACTAATGCAATTCATCTCTCTAGGAATCTTCACAAGTAAAATGCATTGAGAGCAGGAATACAGCGTCCTTGCTATCTACCATGAAGTCATAGTCTAATGAGAAATCCATTTTAGCAACCTGACAGCCTCTAGTAGCAGAGAATGCATATTTTATTGTTTGTTCTGCTCCAGACAAGTTCCTATTTAAAAAAAGGACAAGTACATTATCAGTATTTTTGAAAGGATTTTGAGTACGCCAAAATGTTTAACCCATTTCATGTATTTGCTGATTTTTTCAGATGCAACATGAGATTTCAGCCATGAAGATATAACGTTTTCCCAGGTCATGCTTCCCAAATTATGGAATGTGCTCTCTAGAGACACTCACCTGGCACACACAAAAATGATATACTTCTATCCAATCCACAGGTGAGCAACTGGTTTCTCTCATCTTTCCCTCTGCTGCAGCGTGATGGAGTTCACTAGGTACTGTGTGAAAAGGTAGGCCCATGCAGAGTTTGTCTGAGGCTCGGGATGGAAGTCTTGTTAGAATAAAATTATAAACTTAAACAATAAATCAGCTAGTCCCTGGCAAGGCCGCCCAGCCAGCTAAGCCCTCCAAGGCCCAGGGCAAGTGTACCTGGCTGCCCGCTCCCTCTGAACAGGCCTGCAAAAAGCTACTGTTCACTGTTCTTAGATCACTTCTGGATGACCTTTTTATTGAGCATTCATCCTGATTTGTTTGTGCAAAGTTTGCAGGGGGGGTTACACAATGCCCCACTGTTTATCAAGCATTCGTTCTGGCTTTTTTGTGAGGAGTTTGTGCAATGTTGCATCAAGCAATTGTCCTTCGCTCTTTCCAGTATAATTTCCCCATCACTTTCTTTACAAAGTTGGGGGCGGGGGGGGGGGAATTGGGATTGTTGTGAAAGCACCCCAAATCAACCTTAGAAGCAGCAAAAAAAATTCAAAGGGCAGTTATGGCCCCAGCTTGCAAGGGCACTTAGGAGGGCAATGTCACACACGTGAACATCACACGCACACCCCTCACCTAAGCCAGGCAGAAACTTCCCAGGCTTTAGGAAGGAGGCGCCAGTTCTCTGACAGGATGCTGGAGCCCTCCTGCCTCCTTCCCAAAGCTGGGTGGGCTTTGGGATGGTGAGAGGGCTCTTGGACCCCATCAGACCCTAAGCTGTGCAGAAGCTTCTGGGGCTTTGGGCAACATTTAGGGACCTAGCCTAAAACCCCTAGTCCACTGACCGCATGTCACTGCTTCAAAGTGTAACCTGATTTGCTGATTTGCAAGTGAATCCCACCTGCAAAATGTGGTGGCACTCTGCAGCTTTATGCATTTCTAAAAGCTAGGTGTTGTGTTTCGGGGTGGGCAGTAAGGGAGGAGAAGGGAGGGGAGAGTGGGCTCCAGTTGTCAGAGGTTCAGTAGCACACTTGCTTAAGATAGCTGCAAGCTTTTAGCCTGATTGGCATCATCCAGACAGTGAAAGTGAGCTGCAATACCTTTTTTTTTTAATCAGACACACAATGGGCACAAGAGGGTTGATAGACAAGAGGGTAGGAGGCATGGCTCCAAATTCACTCTGTGTCTGTTTCTCCCACGAGCAAGACAGAGGAACAAACCTGCAAGACAGTTTATATGAATGAAACTTCATAATGATAACAACAAAATTGGAATGTGTAGAAAAGCCCTTTGCCTTATTAATATTTATAAGACTGGGATTTCAGAATCTTATTAGAATGTGTCATCTCCCTTCACAAGTGGTGTAGATTTTTTAGATCTATATTAACCTCGTGTTTTTGCCATTGCTTTTTTGCAAATGACAGCTCTCTCTTGAGCAAATATTGCTCTCTCTTGGGGGCACCTGGGCAAAAAGGTAAGTCTTTAATTGATGGTGAAAGACAACAACCATCAGGGCCAACTAATCTCCAAAAGGAGGCTGTTCCAGAGGATAGGAAGCTTCGTGAAAAAAAACTCCTGTTGTATGTATAAGTCAAGTCTCTGGTAAATTAGAACTGAGGGCATGAAATCTGTCTAGTGTCTTGGCTATCTTTGAAGCCATCACACAGAGATATTAATTTGGCGTTGATCCTTTTGTTGCAAGGCTGTAGTATTCATTTTCATTTCTACTATGCATTTTGCCTTCATTCTGCCTCTCTCATGTATTTCCTACCTTGCCTCTAAGAAACTCAAGGTGATATACAGTGGTACCCCGTGTTACGCACGTAATCCATTCCAGATCCTGCTACGTAACACGGGCGTGCTTAACACAGACGCCCTCCCCCCAAAAAAACCCAGAAGTTCACGCATTTTTGCACTTCTGCGCATGTGCGAAGTGCGCAGAACGCTTCTGCACACCCACACGTCACGCACGCTCTGGGGAGGACTTCCGGGTCACAAAGGCCCATACGTCGAATGTACGTAACATGGAGCGTACGCAACTCGAGGTATGACTGTACAGTGGTACCTCTGGTTACAAACAGAGCCCCGTTTGTAACTGAAAGGTCCGCATCCTGAAGAGCTGAATCTGCACATGCTCGCTGCGCGATTCGGTGCTTCTGCACATGACGTCATTTTGCACATCTGCGCATGCGCAAACCGCCGAACCTGGAAGTAACCCGTTCTGGTACTTCCAGGTTCGGCAGGTTCGTAACCTGTGATGAATGCAACACGCAGCATTCATAACACGAGGTACGACTGTATATGGGGGATTCATCCTCACAAGAAGTACTGTTTTGGGGGGACAGGCGGTGGTTAGTTGTGGGGGACTCCCTGGTCCTGAATGGGGTAACTGTACCTCTGAGGGACCAGGTGTGCAGCCTGGGAGTCATTGGACTCACAGCTGACCATGGAGGCACAGGTCAGTTCTGTGTCCAGGGCAGCTGTTTATCAGCTCCATCTGGTACGCAGGCTGAGACCCTACCTGCCCACAGACTGTCTCGCCAGAGTGATGCATGCTCTAGTTATCTCCCACTTGGACTATTGCAATGTGCTCTATGTGGGACTACCTTTGAAAGTGACCCAGAAACTACAACTAATCCAGAATGTGTCAGCTAAACTGATGACTGGGAGTGGCCGCCAAGACCATATAACACCAGTCCTTAAAGACCTACATTGGCTCCCAGTACATTTCCAAGCACAATTCAAAGTGTTAGGGATGAACTTTAAAGCCCTAAATGGCTTTGGCCCTTTATACCTGAAGCAGCGTCTCCACTCCATCATTCACCCCTGACACTGAGGTCCAGCTCATGGTTCCCTCACTGTGAGAAGTGAGGTTACAGGGAACCAAGCAGAGGGCCTTTTTGGTAGTGGCGCTCTCTTATGGAATACCCTCTCTTCAGATATTGGGGAGATAAATAACTATATAACTTGTAGAAGACATCTGAAAGCAGCCCTGTATTGGGAAGTTTTTAATGTTTGATGTTTTTATATGTGTTGGAAGCCACCCAGAGTGGCTGCGGCAACCTAGTCAGATGGATGGAGTACAAATAACAAAATTATTATTATTAATGAACAATCCTGTGAAATAGGTAAGGGTGGGAGGTGGTGACTGCCCAAAGGTTATCCAGTAAGTTTCACAGCGGAGGGGGATTTGAATCGAGGTCTCTTGTGTTCCAATCTTGGCTTTAACCATACCACCTCAATGGCTCTGTTTTTCTTTCCTAAAAAAAAAAAAAAAGAATGATCCAGTTAAATTTTTACTTGATGCCTTTTTTTAATGAAAACCCAGGGCAACATAGGGAGCTGAATCAGATCCACCATCCATCTAGCTTGTCTGCATCAGTTGTGGGGAACTTTTGGCCCTTCAGACATTGCTGAGCTACAAATCCTATCAGCCCCCAGAAGCACAGCCAATAGCCAGGAATGGTGGGAGTTGTAGTTCAACAACACCTAGAGACGGTCGTGACTAGCAAAAACCAGACTAAAAAAAAAATGCAAAGAGGAAAAGTAAAGGAAAAATAGAAAAGAGGAGAAAACAAGCAAATGTGCATTATTTATACATGTCACAGAATCCTGTCTCTCAGTCTTGGTGTAGGGTTGCTGTTTTGTTTTTTTCTAATCACGGATAACCAAGCAGATCTCCTGGAAAAGAGGAAGCACTGGCTGCTATATGTAGAAGAATTATCAGCGGTTCCAAAAGGAGTGCTCTGCTTCCCTCTCCTCTGTGCATCTGAGCAGTCTATTCCCTTCTGTGCAAGCTGCACCAAAATTGAGCTGTAACAAGGATGTTCCCAGTGGCATGTCAACTCCTCTCTGCCCTTTTCAAGTTGCTCCCAGGCAATGATGAATGTTGCTGATACTGATCCGCCATCCTTCTCTTAACGAATCAAGTTCCAGCAGGCTCACTAACATGACTGTATCAGACAGAGGGAATCGGAACAGGGCAGACCAAAGGTCAGCAGTATTCTTTTACCCTTTTTTTTCTTTCTTTTGAAATTACAAGCCAAGTCACTTCCACAGCAGAATGCATTCCTTAGATGAGAACGCACACTTCTTTTAGGAAGCATTATAGAATGCCCAAGGAGACATTGTGCATAAGCAGCCCATAGAACTGTTAAGAACATAAGGAGATGCCTGCTGGGTCAGACCAAAGAAAGACCATCAAGTCCAACATCTTGTGCTCCCATTGACCACCAGATACCTATGGGAAGCCCACAAGGAGGAGCTGTGCTCTCCCGTACTGAAGTTTTCAGCAACTTGTATTCAGAGGCATAACTGGCTTTGATGGTGGGAATAGCCATTATGGCAAGTAGTCACAAGGCTATTACTGCCTTGCCCCCTGTGAATTTGTCATATCCTCTTTTCAAGCCACCCTAGTCGGTGGCTATCACTACTTCTTGGGGGAATGAATTGTTGTTCTTGGTCATCCTGTAAATGCCATAAAAATAGTAAGGTGAATGGGTTCTGAGACTAAGATTACAACAGAGGAAGCCTTTGTTGCCAGTGCCCTAAAGGGCTTGAGGCAGCTCTACCTCCTCTTCTGGGGAATCTAGGGGTTTCTTTTATCAGGTATCAACCATGGGGGCCCCTCAATGGGATTCTCACCAACTTCATCATTGTAATAGTAGTATCTTAATCCATTTGATTTAATGTCAATTTCAAGTGAAAAAAAATCCCCTTACGAATAAAAATGTATGTCAGTTGTAAACCTATTTTTCATATTTTTCTGATGTCCAAAATGACTTCTATTGAGGAACTTCACTGAGGGTTTAAATATCTAGGTATCAACGTACAGGAAACTCTTTCTTTCTTTCTTTCTTTCTTTCTTTCTTTTAGTTGTATATTTTTATTTACAAGTATCACTCAAGTTCTGCTAGTATGGTAATGGCTGGTACAATATACTCTTATATAATCTTTAAATATTCTCCATTCTCCAAATATTTTCTGATTTAATACTCCTTTTTCAATGGCATGTGAATTGGAACAAGTGAAGGAAACTCAGGTGAACTGCCCACAGTGGTTAATCATTTGGAATAACTGATACAAATAACCAGTGCTTTTTAAAAAAAAGAAGATATGCACTAGTATGAAGAAGAAGAGTTTGGATTTGATATCCCACTTTATCACTACCCGAAGGAGTCTCAAAGCGGCTAACATTCTCCTTTCCCTTCCTCCCCCACAACAAACACTCTGTGAGGTGAGTGGGGCTGAGAGACTTCAGAGAAGTGTGACTAGCCCAAGGTCACCCAGCAGCTGCATGTGGAGGAGCAGGGAATCGAACCCGGTTCCCCAGATTACGAGTCTACTGCTCTTAACCACTACACCACACTGGCTCTCACCCTACCACCACCTCTCCTCTGCCCCCCCTCATCTCACCACTGCCCGAGGCTAAGAAGGGCTATAAAACCTATGAAACAAAGTATCCCAATGGAAGTTGAGACTATGTGGGTGGTATAGGGCAGTTGGGGCTTCTTTTGCCCATGTAACCCAATATGTGCAATCTGTTTGGGTACATCTCTCTAGGGGCTCAGGGATAAAATTCTTGCCCATCCCTGGCTACTTTTAAATTAAAGATGCCAGGGATCAGGACTGGCCCAAGATATTTTGCTGCCTGAGGTAAAGGATAAGATGGTGCCTCCTGCTATTCCATGTGCAGGATACGACCAGTTTGGCAGATGAATCTTATATCAACCCTGTTTGGTGATAGGATAGTGTCCTCCACCCAAGGTCAGGAGGTTAGTTCCTTCCTGCCTAAGGGAGATGCCCCACTCTGCCCAATTGTAGGGTTTGGCCCTGCCAGGGATTGAACCTGAAGGCTTTTCCATGCACACTACTGTTGTACAGTGGTACCTCAGGTTACAGGCGCTTCAGGTTACAGACTCCGCTAACCCAGAAATAGTACCTTGGGTTAAGAACTTTGCTTCAGGATGAGAACAGTTTCAGGTTAAGAACGGACCTCCAGAACGAATTAAGTTCTTAACCCGAGGTACCACTGTACTGCCATCCCTCTCTAGTCTTACCTCTAAAATTTATTTTGGCATTGAAAGCCCTCAGGGCAGAACACTGCTGAACCACTGAGGGTTCAGTTCTTTAGCTGACCTCTTTTCCACATACTATATGCCTTGCAGTACAAGTAGCAGAAGACAAAAGTGAGTGAGGATTGTGGGGTGTCTCTGTATGTGCATGGTGGGTGTGTAATTTATAAACCTTGGCTTGGCTATTTGCTTCTGATCCTTTAATTTATCAACTGCCGGGACAGCAGTTTCCATTTGGCAAATAGAATCTGTCACTTGGGCATGGAATGTTCCTCCCCATAATCATGCATGGCTGGAGTTTAAAAGCAAATAATTGCTCTTTGAAGGGAGCAATTAGTTTCGGGGAGCAAAGCATTAGAAAGGGAGAGAGCAAAAGGTTGTGCCTTCTGGATATGTTCAAGTCAGAAAGTACACTTTCCTTTCATCGTGGCCAAAGATTTGTTCCATTTAGTTATTTTAGTTATTTTATTTTTAGAATAAAATGTCCTTCATTCCTCAAGATTCCAGGGCAATGCACAACCACAATATAACATGCATAACAAATAATTAAAATCTCAGTATAAAAAATCAATACAGGCCAGTAGTGGGCATTATTAAACCCTTATACAATCTACCCTCCACCCTAAAATGCCTATGTGACGATGGTCTTGAACCATCAACAAAAGATCGTCAGTTGAGAGGGCAGGCACATTTCCAAAGAGAGGGGCTTCTATAAGCAGGGGGCCATCACACAGAAGGCCCTCTTGTTATGGTCTTGTCCAATGCCTAATCCCAAAGCATTGGGAGGCAGCAAAAGCGATGCTTCTCTGATGTTACAGGACCACAGACAGCTCCAAGCAATCAGCTAGCTCCAACAAATTTTGGAAGCACACTGAGGCTTTTTCAGCCTCTTTCTCCAAACAAACTCCTCCAGATTCCACTCCTTGGTGAAGAACTTTAGAGCCTTAAAGGACCAACCCTCTGGCCTGAAGACAGGCAATCCTCCTTCATTCCTTAACCTGGTGTGCTTCCTGCACTGATTTTCTTAAAAACAAAGCTAAGATTCCAGTCCTTGTGGTTCTTAAGAAAGTGTTGATTTAAATAGGAACACAGGAAGCTGCCTTATACCAAGTCAGACCCCTGGCCCATCTAGCGCAGTATTATCTACACTGACTGGCAGCACCTCTCCAGGGTGGAGAACATTCCAGTCCTACCTCAGAATGCAAGGCAGATTAAACCTGAAGATTAAACCTGGGCCTTTCTGAACACAAAGCTGATAATCCACCACTGTGGCCCCTCCCAAAAGGTTCGCACCCATTAACACAGGTGTGCAAGTATTATTTTCTAGGAATTGCATGTTTGCATTTGTTTTCCTACCTGAAAGCCTCCTTCACCTTGAATTTCCTTTGTGAGCATCACAATATGTTTTGTGTTCCCTTCAGTGACTAACTTCAGTCAGGCCGTCATGTTTTGTCCTGACCCAGGATGCTGACTCCCCATCCTCAGAGTAAAAGGCCATGGGCTTAGAGAACATCTTGGACCAGGGGAAGAACGTGCAGGGAGATATCCACATCTTGGTGCTATATTGGGGCTTGTGTGTTTTTTTTCCCTGCAGGCTATTACTGTATATAAAAGGACCTGCATGAAGCAGGGAAAGCATCTTCACTGTGAAATCTCTTGTGATCGACCAAGCACTTGCCCCATATGTCATGGGCCATCTGATTCCATCTGTCACCAGAGACAGCACCTGAGTGGTGAATGAAGGAAAGACACCAGGTTCAATTCACTTCAGGCTGCCAGTGTGGCAGGTTGTATTTCAGGTGATGCTTGGAAAACAGAAAACATATGTAATGGGAAAGGATTGCTGGCGAGCTTCCTGTGCTTCTCAGTCACAGGTTCTGCCTTCTGTAACTTCCAGTATGTGGTCAGGATTAGTTGTCTTATAAACAGTTTTGGTGCAAGCTGGCCACATATTCAGTAGCTTAACTCTTTATTCCTAGTTCCCCCCATCTGAACCAAAAATCTACATTTGCAATCCTGTGGACAGCCATGTTCACTTGAGATTAAACCCAACATTACTCTGACCGCCTCCTGGCAGCCATCATCTTGCAGGGATCAATTCAAGGGCACTGGGAATTCTGGTTTGCAGACTAAAGCACCCCTTTGTCCTAGCAAGACAAAACCGAGGAGCCCACAGTCACACCCATCTGACATGGTAAATCTGCATACATAAGAATGCAAAAGTCACATCCAACCACACATTTAAAGATTATGACCTTCAGGAATTCGACTTTATCCCTTACAGAGCTACAATTCCCAGCACCCTTAACAGACTTCAGTTCCCAGGATTCTTGGGAGAAGCCATGTATTTAAAATGTATGGTTGGTACAGAGGCAGGATGTACATTGCCATATGTGTGTGGTGCTAATCCAGGCCTTATTAAAGCAGTCGGGTGCATATTTTTATGCAGAATGGAGAGCTCTACACTCTCACTTGCTCATGAATACAACAAGATCTGGACCTCTGAGGCTCTCTTCCAAGGAAATGTGCACAGCACCGGGCTTAAAGTACCTTAAGCCACATTTGCCATCTCTCGTTTCCCTCCCATTCTTCCCTGCCTCCAGTAATTCCTTACCCTTGGTTCTTATTTTACTTTTCCCCTCATCTGCATTTCCTCCTCTTTCCACTGGTTGTAAGCTGATTGTGAGCTCCTTAGGGCAAGCATCGGCACTTTTTGCTTATGTTACCGGTACTTGGTAAACTTACATTGCATTTACATTGCTGACACTATATAAGTAATGTTATAATAAATAAATAAACCTACTGTGCGTTTTGGAAAGCTGTTTGTCCATCTGTATCTCTGTGTGTCTATCCATCCATCTGCTCTCTATGCATTCAGTAAAAGTTGAAAGATTTATACGATCTGAAGAGAAACCAGAGTATGTTCTCTATGCATGCAGATGCGTCTTGAAATATTACCACCGAACTTGGCAAGAAGGTTCCCAAGATGAAGGAGTTGCTTTTCATCCATGTTTGGAAACCATCCAATTTGAAAGATGGGGAACTGAACCATTCCAAACTGTACTGATTTGTTCACTTCTAAAGAGGTCATTGCCCTGTTTGGCATGACAATTTCTGAGCTGAAGGTGTGGGTTTGGGACTATATTGGGGTATTATCAGTCACCATTTTGAATTGAGATGGTGGACTGAATCATTCCAAGCTGCACTGATTTGAACACTACTGAATATTCTGTGGCCCAGTTTGCTGTAGCAGTTCCTTATGGCTGTTTTTGGTTATGTTTGGATACTGTCAGACTCTGTTTTGAACTGAGACGGTGGACTGAACCTTTCAGACCTTCACGTATTGGTTTCAATTCTGCACTTAGTATTAGTATTGTTATTTAATTAGAACCCCCAAGCACTCCTGCTTGCAAGGTGGCTAGTGAATAATATTTTCAAGCAGGTAACTTCCCCATTTTAAAAAAGACACCTTTAGGTTGGCGAATTCTGCAGGCATAAAAAAATTCCATTAAACCTCCATCAAAGTTTACAGCTTCTGTAAAATGGGTTTCATCACCTAAGGAAATGCTTTCTCTCACTCTGGCTGTCCAGCACAAGTCAAGCTGTTCTTTTTTTAAAAAAAAAATGCACACACACAAAATAAGGTGTCTATAAATCAGCACTTGTCATCTCAGCATTGATCGTGAGTCACAGTAGATCTGTTCTACGCCCACAGCTATAGCCTGAGATTATTTTTTCTTCTAAGAATATGGTATGAAGTCTCATCTAAGAGTTGTTCAATGTGCTTTCGAGAACTGCACTCTGGTAGGAGCAGCAATCTACAGAAGTGTCTGCAGATGATATTTGACTATCACATTTCAAAAACACAGACAGCCTGCTACTTCAGCCTAGCATCAGAACCAGGGAGAGGAGGGAAGACGCACAAAGCAATGTTGAGCAGCTGCAGCAATTTGTGATGTGGTGTGTGTGTGAACAAAAGTTGTTTTTAATCCCCCTTTTCTGTCTCAACATGGGACACTCAAAGCAGACAGAGATAAGATCAGTAGAACATGCATCAAGAAGCCTACAAGTTAAGAAACATAGTAAGCACCTAATAGAAACCAAGTTACAGCAAGGGTTCCCACCTAGCACATGCAGACAGAGGGTCTTACCCATAAGTAAGATAGAGAACTTTATTCAGGCAAGCAACAGTACAGGTGCAGCAGCAGGCACAGTGCTTCAGAGGGACAATTCAGAAGTTCAGGAGCAAGGCATGAACTTCAAGAATGGACAGAAGGAATGAAGATGCCGCAGCAAAAGTCCCCTTCCCTCCCACCACACTTTAAAAGGCATGCTCCATCTAGGGACTCTTGTCCTGCGAGACTGCCTAGATTGCAAGCACATGCTCTGACAGGGTGGGTTGCTCTGTTCCCATCTGTGAAAGCAGTGTCTGGTTCTAGGTGACAGGACTGCATAAGCATGTGTGCACACACAGCCTGTTCCAGGTCTAGTTCAGCTACTGCTGCTTTCTGCTTGAACGTCAAGATGCCGCTCCCCACTCTAGAGCAGTCACCAACAGTTGGCCAGCCTCAAGCACAGATAGGACACAGGATATTGGGTTTTGGTACCTATCCTTTAGCATTCCTGAAGGGCTTCATATTGGGTGAGAAGGGCAACCAGGAATGTGAAGTGTGAAAAGTGGGGCATGGACAAGCTTCATCCTGTCATCTTTATTCATTTAAAGGCATCTATAAACTGCTTATGATTTTTAAAATATTTAAGCAGTTCACAACGTAAAACAATAAACAACACCATTAAAGCAAAAATGCAGCTTAAAACTAATGAAAGAACTGTATAAAACCCTATAAAAACAGGTAGTCGGGGAATTCAAACAAATAAGAGTAGGGTCTGGTCTAATGGGGCAGAGAAAGCATAGGCAGAAAATATGGTTTTTTCAAGATGTTTGAAGCAACTGATTGTTCCTGCTTCACATACTGCGCAGGGAAGGACATTCCACACTAAAGGGGCGACAGCAGAAAATCCCCATGATAGAATTTCCCCCGGTTATCTTACAAGTCTGCACAGAGAAAGGCTGTCTTTCGGGTAACCTGGTCGCACATTGTTCAAGGCTTGAGCACTCCCCCAGATTGGAGAGAGGATGTGTTTGCAGTGCCAGTCAGGAGTGTATCTACACTTGCCAAATGCATCCTTGCACTTCCCAGGAGCCATCCAATGGTATTTGGAAAATAATAGACATCATTTTAGAGACTGAAAATAGTTTCCTATCTAACAGGTAGTGCGGTGAGATTTATTTGTTTGTTTGCTTGCAACAGTGGTTTTTTGTTTTGTTTTTTGTTTGTTTGTTTGTTTTGCAGGGGGCGGGAGTTAACAGTAGCTTCCAAAGTTCTTCTGGCAGGACAGAAGCTCCAGAGAGGGAATAATTGATTGCGAAAGCAGCGAAAGTCTGGGAGGACTGCAAAGCAAAGGAGGGGAGCGGAGCGGAGAGGGTCTGCTGTTTTCCTGCAGGCAAATGCTCTTGTCAAGCAGGCTGATTCCATCTTTGGGAAACACATTTGTTCCCATTGCAGGGGGGAAAGCAAGAAGAATCTAAAGGCGAGTTTAATGAACACTGCAGAGCAGCCGAGGCATACTCTGCTAGAGAAACAGTGACACCTACAGCCCTGTTTTGGAGAACTGATTTCTCTGCAGTGCGGGCACCGACATCGGTTTTCCTCGAGAATGAAGGGCATTCCTGCATCCAGAATGAAACCGCCCTGCTTCCTGGCTGCATCCAAACAGAACTGAAGTTAGAGCGAGCTTTGGGGTGAGGAGAGCAAAACTGTCAAGCTTGCTGGGGGGGGGGGGGGGAATCAGAGAGTTAGTTAATATATTCAGTGTTCGGGAACAGAGCAGCATTTGTTTTTAACACTCCTATTTTAGACCCCCGGCTGGGTGTATCTTGGATTGCTCTTTGCCTCCTCCTCAGGCAGCAAATATGAATTGTGAATGAATAAAAGGAGATTACAGTAAATGGAAGCTGAATCCTTCCATGGGAAAAAGAAAAACCTTTCAAGTATCCTAAGCAGTATTCTATGAGATGTTGCTTGATCTGTTTGCAGTTATTCTTTGATCTTGGCTTCTGGCTCTGTCCATCGCTCTTCTGGTGCGAGGTTGCTGGCTCACCTTAGATTCTGCCCCCTGAGATATATCCCACCCGCAACCCCTGGTATCACCACTAGAGCAACCTTTGGCTTCTGCACAGCAACCTTTGGCTTCTGCAAGGCTGGAGAGGCAGAGAGGTACTGCAGGGACACATTATCCGAGACATGATGGTGGCAGGTCCATGTCTTCCAGCCAGCAGGACCCTGAATAAGTATTAGAGCTCCTTCCTCTGAGGAAGTAGAATGAACCTGGTTCTCATCCAAACCTCCACTGGGCTTTGTTGTGCATTGTGTAAGAAGGAGAGGGGAATTTGGTCAATGAAGGACGAAAGGGCCTGGGATCCACCTAGAGAGGTGTTGGTGCAGCTTTTGCAGAATATTACACAAATTTGTATACTATCTCTTACCCTGATGCCTCCCAGATCAAGCGGGTTTTGAATAAACATAACATTTGTCCTTAGAGGAGTATAGAGAAGTATGAAATGAGTTAATATCAAAGGAGTAGATTAAAGAGATAATTAAAAATCAAAATGCTTTAGTTTGCCTCGCCCAGATGGACTGCCTAGGGATCTGTACAGGCAAATGTAAGGGGGGGGGGAGAAGAAATCTAATACCCAGATACACCGTTCCACCTCAAAGGAAATATCCACTTTGGCCCTTAATATCTGTTTCTGTCACAGAGGGTTTCTAAATTTTAAAAGGGGGTGGGGAGACAGAAATGTCTTGTTAATTATATTGCTTCCAGAAGACGGCAGGGCTTTTCATCATGATGCTGTTAATTAGACCAGCAACTGTGTTTAAGGAGGGGGTGTTTTTAAATTCAACAACTCATAAGGTAAAGAAGCACAATATTGCCCAGGAGTAAGGAAAATGGCTACAGTTGTGGTGTTGTTGCATAATAGCATTTTTAAAATCCTATTTGCAGCCCTCGCATGCATCTCAGTGTTAGGTAAATACCGTAAGCTGCGTTCTTTTTTTTGTTTGTTTGTTTCATCGTCAGCTTCCACAAGACACTTTTTCTTCCTTTCAGAAATGCCATCTCATTCTACCACCTCCAGTATCCCAACACATTTCCTCTGACACATTTATATTACACCAACACACTGCAGCGGATTAACCTTTGAGCAAACAGTACAGAGATTGCAAGCAAGCAGCTTTTGTTCTCTTTTTTAATTGAACACCTTCCGACCTCTTTTGGCTACTCCGAAAACTTACTCAGGTTCATTTCTGTATATGTGTCATTCTTTATGATGCATTTGAAATCTTTCTATGGTCAAAACTTGTATTGGTTTTACACCAGTTTAAGGGTCACAGCTTTGCAGTCGACAAAAAGGAATCAGATGCCATTCCTAGTTCATAAGGTCTAAACTCTATTTTACAGTTTGGAAGAGCTGTGATGACATTCATTTTAAACATAAGCGGAAGGCTATCTAACTTCCCTTGTTATTCACTCAAAGGCCCGTTCTGATCAGCTCAAACTTGAACTTTCTAAGAATATAAAAAGGGCCCTCCTGGATTGGGCCAAAGGCCCATTTAGTCCTGCACCCTGAATGCTGTCCTAATCCTCTTACTTAGCTCCACATACATTGATGTATCTTTCAGTTTATAACTTTAACAAAAGAGAATTATTATCACAATTATCTATATAATTTCAAAACATTGAGAGTTGGAGTTAAAGAAAGCTTGTTTAAATAAAGTTCTGTGTTTTATAATACTCCTGTCTGGTCCTTAATGATAATTAACACAACTTGAAACACACGCTACCTCCGATAGGGAAGGAAGAACAAATCTATCAGGGTTAGTAGCCCTTCATTACCATGTCCACCATGCATTTGTCTAATTGTCTTGGAAAGCCATCCAAGTTGCTCGCCATCACTAGTTCTTGTTTAACTATGCACTGTGTGAAGAAGAATGCTGAAGCCCATTTGTTTGAGCACCCAGCTGGGCTCAGCATAGGTCCCTTCAGTTGCTCGTGACCTGCACTCTTCCCATCATGCCCAAAATTACCCACAACTCCCCCCTGAGGAAGATCCTCTGCCCCCATGCAGAGCACATACTCTCTGGGCATTTATTCCCCTAGCCACTTTCAATGGCCTGCCTACGCTGCAAAACTGTGGTGACCTTGGGCTATCCAGTCATAAAATTTTCTGATGCCTGCCCCTCATAAAACACTGCCCCTCTTTTATTATAAGAGCCCTACTAGATCAGGTCAAAGGCCCATCCAGTCCAGCATCCTGTTCTGTCAGCATCCCAACCAGATGCCTACAGGAAGTCCCCAAAGCAAGTCTTGAGTGCAAGAGCACTCTCAGCTCCTTGTAATTCCCAGCAAATAGCGTTCAGAGGCATACAGTAGAACAGGGTTTTCCAAACTTGTGTCTCCAGCTGTTTTTGGACTACAGCTCCCATCATTCCTAGCTAGCAGGACCTAGCTAGTCACAGATGATGGGAATTGTGGTCCAAAAGCAGCTGGAGACCCAAGTTTGGGAAACACTGCCATAGAGGAAGAACATAATCATCACGTCTTTGTTGTTGTTGTTCAGTCGTGTCCGACTCTTCATGACCCCATGGACCAGAGCACGCCAGACACGCCTATCCTTCACTGCCTCTCGCAGTTTGGCCAAACTCATGTTAGTAGCTTTGAGAACACTGTCCATAATACCCTCCGCTGCTGTAAACTTCCATGCTTCTTTCCAGAGTCTTTCCCATTTTTCCAAATCAATTGTCTTGCCCAATTCTCTCGCCCACTTAATCATAGTTTCTTTCACCATCTCATCTTTAACCTCCCATTCCAATAATATATTATACATATTTGATATTAGTTTATTTCTGCTCTGTAACAGGTGTATTTCTAATAAAGAAGGTTCGTTTAGAAACC
This sequence comes from Lacerta agilis, assembly GCF_009819535.1. Classification (NCBI taxonomy): domain Eukaryota; kingdom Metazoa; phylum Chordata; class Lepidosauria; order Squamata; family Lacertidae; genus Lacerta; species Lacerta agilis. The sequence continues at coordinate 36,827,718 of NC_046331.1, forward strand.
CTTTTTGTGTCCTGTCTTGGTTAAATTTACTATTTATTTGATGGTATTGGATCCAACCTTAATATCATTATACTCCTTTATTTTTAATTTTCCGTCTTTTTGTTGTATCAGATCTTTATATTTGTCCCAGTTTGCATTGGAGTTTATTTTTTTAACTGTAATTATTTCGATTGGAGAGACCCATTTAGGTGTTTTAGGTTCCAATAATCTTTGGTGTTTTCCCAAATTTTAAATAGAGACTTTTTGATAATATGGTTGTTGAACCATTTATGTGCTTTTAATTTATTTTCCACCAGGTAGGCGTGCCAGCCAAATTTGTTTTCAAACCCCTCAAGATCCAGCAATTCATGATTTTCTAGTAATAACCATTCTTTTAGCCATAAAAAACCTGCCGCATTATGATAAAGTTTTAAATCGGGTAATGCCAAACCACCTCTGTCCTTAGTGTCGATCAATAATTTATATTTAATTCTTATATTTAAACACAAATTTTATGACATCCTTCTTCCATTGCTTAAAGATGGTTGTAGATGTTCCCAGTATTGGTATCATTTGGAAGAGGAACAACATTTTTGGAAGAATATTCATCTTAATAGTTGCGATTCCTGCTTCACTGAATGAGAGAGGAAGAAAAATGTCTCCCTATCTGCTTCCTTATCCCTACAAATAATTTTGTAAACCTATTTCATGTTCTCCCTTACTCACTATGTTTTCTAATTGAAAAGCCTCAAATAGTGTAGCCCCTCCTCATAGGGGAGTGGCTCCATCCCATTGATCATTTTGGCTGCTTGTTTCTAAACATTTTCAAGCTCTACAATATCATTTTTTTGAGACCAGAATTGTAATGAAGCTATAATATCATTTTTAAAAAAGAAAAAGAAAACCCTATGACATCAATTCAAAGTTTCAGATCAACATCTAAGTGCAAGTACATAATAACATAACATGACATAAGTTGTAGATTGGTTTTAGAACAAACTTTTAAAAAAAATATTTTTTTGATCCTGCAGCTGTAGTTAATTTCGAAAACTAAATATTTGAAGCAGTTATGTTCTGAAAATATGTCCCTAACCTATAGGAAAGGGAGAAGTTAAATGAGAATGTAGTGCTTCGGTAATGGTCTATTCTCACTTCCAGTGAATCTGATAACCACTGTTGTGGTAGAGGATAATGAGCTCTTTGGGGGATAAAACCGACAAACCATTTTGCATTGTTTACCGGTGCAAATGTTTGGACAGCAACAATCCCACTGACTGATATGTCCCGCTGCATCAGGTTATTAAAAATTATTTAAAAATTAAGCTAAGGAAGATCTTAAGTTGTCAAGGCCATGCTAGTTCTTTTCTTCTTTGTTTAGCTAACATATGGCAAGCTTCTTTATCTCTTTGTGTGGAAATGTTCTAGCTTAGGAATGTGCATTATGAAGCCCTTTCCCACCCTTTGTCCATGGTCACCTGGGGCAGGAATAAGAGTTACCATGACCTGGATCTTCCAAAGATTCATTTCTTTCTCATACAACACGAGATAAGCTCCCTTGGCATAGTAATGGCCCCTAACCTAGATGGCACTTTTCCAAATAGGACAAGGCCAGGCAAAGGGAACCTATGTCTCTCCAGTGGTTTCTGCATTACAGCTCCCACTGTCTCTGACCATTGGCCATGCTGGCTGCGGATTAATGGAGTAGGAGTCCAACAATGTCTGGAAAGCCACAGGTCCCTGTACTCTGGATTAGTCAAGAGGGTCACTGAGACTTCAGTACTCTCTAGATATTTTGGTGTAGTGGTTAAGAGTGGTAGACTCCTAATCTGGTGAACCGGGTTCGCATCCCCGCTCCTCCACATGCAGCTGCTGGGTGACCTTGGGCTATTCACACTTCTTTGAAGTCTCTCGGCCCCACTCACCTCACAGAGTGTTTGCTGTGGGGGAGGAAGGGAAAGGAGAATGTTAGCCGCTTTGAGACTCCTTCGGGTAGTGATAAAGCGGGATATCAAATCCAAACTCTTCTTCTACATCATCATCAGCAGCAGCAGCCCCAGGTAGCATATGTTGCCTGGGGGTGAAGGAAGTTGAGGTGCAGAGCATGCGGAGGGCACCAAGTTGGCAAAGCCTGGGATAGCTTTGGGGAGATTGGGGACCTGATACCTTCTAGATGTTGCTGTACTACAACTGTCATTGGCCATACTGGCTGGAGCTAATGGAAACTGGAGTCCAACAACTTCTGGATACTGCTTAATGTTTCCTCTACATACAGAAATAGTATATCTCTGAATACCAGGTGCTGGGGAATAAAACAGGCTGTCTCCCCAGTGCCTCCTTGTGAGCTTGCAAGGACAGCTTCATGACCACTGTGGAACAAAACGGAACAAAATGTACTTTGTTACCCAACAACGTGATTCTGGTGTCTTTCTCAGCCCAGCATGGGTGCTCCCTTGCTAATAACACAGCAATGAAGTCCCCAACCTTGCTAGGCCCCTGGGCACATTCAGAAACCAAAGAAAGCACTACAAGAGCCATATGCCCACTACAGCCCACCTATATTGTGTGTATTTATTATACACACTGTTGTGGGTATTTCCTCTAAAATACATATTTTCAAAACTTGTCAATGCATTTTATTGCTTAAAATACACGTTTTATATGCATTTTTTTAATTATAAAATACATTGTGTGCACTTTTTGTACACTGAAATGGCATTGCAAAATCCAGAGAAGTGCATAATCTAAATGGGAGTTATGATCCAATCTGCAAGCAAGGTCAGGATTTGTGTTGGTCCCCAGCAAAAAGTGAACCGAACTTATTCTACCCTGATTGTGAACAAAAAGGTACATATGATCAAACCTTTTTGTTCACAATCATAAAGCCATTAGTATTTCTCCTGCCTGCTCCCTCCCTGCCAGTAATGTTTCAGCAGTACATGTGATATGATGGGGGGCACTCAGATATTTGCATGGGTTATTTAAAAGGAAAGGGGGGGAACCTGGGGTTTTTAACAGTAATGATGACAGTCATAACAGCAGCAACCGCGCAAAGCTACTGCTATAACTTGCCAGTGGAGAGATAATACATTTATTAAGATTTGACAGGACAGTCAATCTCCCACTGTTATACTAATCACATTTATTAACTGCAAGAGTTCTGCAATGGGAATAGAAAATCCAATTTGGCAACTGTCCTGTAGGATACCTCTTCAAGAGGAATTTGGGGGGGGGGTGTTGGGAAATCATGTATTTTGCTCAGATCCTGAATCTCAGAAATGAAAGATAGCAAATGATAAAAAGATGGGATTCTGATAAAATAACATTTCTGAACTGCCTTGATGATTGAGGGTCAAAGAGCAATAATGTCATCCAATAACAAGTAGGCAAGATTTACAATGCCTGTCTTTGGTGCTGTGATTTCTCCAGGTTTAGAAACCCATTTGATCAAATTACGGATGGCAGGCTGGTGGGAGCATATTTCATATTTAATGATCTAAATTCCATGAGTGCTTATTTACAGTATTTTATTTTCAAGATTAACAGCTAATTTAGATGGCTCTTTCCATACCATGCTATGAATGGGAAACAAGTCATTCAAGACCTGTCACTCATGAGAGCTTATTAGAACCTCCATCTATAGAGGCAGTCTCTCTTGGAAGTCACATTCACAACACACATTTAAAGCAGATTGAAAACACATTCCCTCCCTCTAAAAGAAGCTTGGGAACTATAGTTTGCTAAGGGTGCTGGGAATTGTAGCTCTGTAGACAGTCTCCAATCCCAGATTCATCTAATCATATTTGATCAAGCCAGCTCCCCAATTGCAGTTCTGCCCATTAAAAGGGAATGGCCCAAATCTCATATGGTTGACTACCAAAATGACCAAAACTATGATTGTGGGGAGGAAAGAAAGCTGGGTGCTAAGTTTCAAGCCAAATTATAAATTTGTATAGCAATTCACTTCCTTCTTGTAACATGCTATTGTTTGTTAGTATTGTAGTGTGGAAGGCTGGGCGGTATGCTTCTGTTTTTGCTGTTTTGAGTGATTTATTATGTTCAATCAAGGGCCTTGAACTTACTGATAAAGATTTGATAGTTCCCAGGATTGGGGAGTGCTTTAAATGTATGCTGCATAAGTAGCCTAAATATCAGATGGTGGAAACAAACAAGAGGGGAAACCATCGCTGTCATTTTTGTAAGCTTCCAGAGGCATTTGGCCACTCACTATGAGAAACAGGATATTGAACTAGATGGACCTTGAGGGAATTAATTGGTACACAATAAGTTCAAAATATGGGTCAAGGGAAAGTGTAGATGAGCCCTAAGTCTGATACATGAAGGAAGTTTTTATGTTCTTCATGGGAAGTCCAGGTAGCACCTCTCTATTTCAGACCATGCTTCCATAACCATGGAGAAGTGATATAACTCACCAGCATCTCCAGAGCTGGGAGAGTAACCTGTCGAATGAATGAATGAATCTTTGTTTGCTTCAGTCATCAGCCATAGCAACAAAACAATACAATATACAAAGAATAGAAATAAAAGTCAATTATATAAAATACATTTTAGGGTTTTGAATCAGTAGTCAAAGAGTGGATCTTATTCTAATTGCCCCAGCTAAAAACCTTGCAACCTTTGCTGTCACCTACTCATCTTGATCTGCCAAGAAAAAGGACACTGTGGCAGTGGCTGGGCAACCCAGGATGGACAATAAAAGAGGGATGATAATCTCATTCCAGAAGAGCAATGGCCAGTCAGCATAGATGATACTGAGCTAGATGGAACCATGGTCTGGACTCAGTATAGGGCAGCTTCACATCAGCCCAACCTGCATGGCCAATGTTCAAGGATGACGGGAGCTGTGTGGTCCAGCAACATCTGAAGGGTGTCAGTTTAGGAAAGGCTGCTGCATAGACATCAGATACTTTCAGACCATTTTCTAGCTACACATCCAAAGAGGGAATGAGAAGCACAGAAAGCTGCCTATACAGTCAGACAATTGGGTCCATCTAGCTCAGTCTTGTTTACACTGATTGGCAGAAGCTCTCCAGGGTTTCAGAAAGGGGATGTTCCCAGACCTTTCTGGAGATGCTAGGGACCTGCATCCATGGCATGTTTCCTGTGATTCCTTCAGATGTCCCGAGAGAAGCCATATCCGTCATCAACAGGCTCCTTCAGGGCATAAATAAATATTATGAGCTTGTGCATTTGTGGAAAGTATGAGTGTTGCATGTGCAGCTTGCCTGCAATGCACTAACCCACATGACCCCAGTGTAGCTTGCAAGGCTGCAAAATATTCCCAGCCCCCATTGCAAGCATTTTAACCTGGCTAGCAGAGTTCAACAGATGAATGTTAAAGAGCAATGGTAAGTCTTTACACAGGAGGAGGAGGAGGAGGAGGAGGAGGAGGAGGAGGAGGGAGGAGGGAGGAGCCACGCTTCCTGCATCCCTGCTGAAACAAGTCCAGCAATAAGTCAAGCAAAGTAGAAGAATGAAATACAGTTTGAACGGACAGCTAAGGTTAATGTTTAATGGTCAATCAGAACCAGTGTTCCGTGGTGAGTGAGGAGAGTAGCAGTGTTCCCATAAAGCACATAATGAAATCCCACCTTATCCAGGCGCAGAGGGCAAGAGAGGGTACAGAAAAAAGAACTACTCTTCATATCTTTTCATTGGCCTCCCACGCTCTTCTGTACCCAGAAGTCCTTAACTTCCAAAATTAAAGGCAGGCTCCAGGAGCTTCACCTCCTGCACCAACAAATGTTCTCTTCCTCCTACAAGCCTGGCAAGTTCTGCGCTTCAAGAGCACCTAGACTGCAATACCAGCCTGCTTCATTATTCCATCAGCTGACTCCCAAGGGCCAATCTCCAACTGCCAGGCCCTATTATAAAGCCCTAGCCTCTGAGCACCTTCACTCTGGAATAAGGGGCATCTGCTCCTGGCTTGTATTGTTACTCATGCTTGGAAACAACTGTGCCCTTCTAGTCCTGGTCTGCAGCTCTAGAATTTTGCCGCAGCTTGTTTCTAGATCACGCTCCCGCTTCTGGGCTATTTGGACTGACAGCCAACTCCCCTGGGCTCTAGAACCAGGCTGACATGGCCAGATCCATTGCTTCTGTTGCTTTGTTGTTTTTATAAATTAAAAAAAAAGTAAAATTGTCCAGTAGCACCTTAGAGACCAACTAAGTTTTAATTTTTTTTAATTTATTTTGACTACGTCAGACCAACACGGCTACCTACCTGAATCCAGAATTGTTGTTTTTATAATTGTCTTTTTTGTTGTTTTTAGTGGTTGCCTCTTAGGGGACGTTAAATATTTTTTTAAAAAAAAAAACTGCAAACTTCAGGATTCCCCCAAGAATTTCTGATACCTCACCCCTGTTTCTCATTGGCTCCCTCCTTTGGCACCAAGTCTGTGGGCACTTGCCACTTGAGCTTGCTGTTAGAGGGAGCAGATTTTTTTCAGTTGGTAGATTTTCTCTCTTTTGAAACTACCTTTAAGGTGTTATGCCTCAAAGGGAGCCCAATTAGCTCAACTTGCATAATTCATACAGAAGGAACAATTCAGCTTGTCTTGGAAGTCACACCCCCTAACCTAGGATCTGTGGTGGGCTTCCTGCCCCCCTCTGCTTCAGCTCTGCGAAGGGGGGAAATGGACCGAGGAAAGACAGAATTGGGCGCTATGATGATGGCAGTGGAGCTGAACTCTATACTCAAAAGGAGGTGGTGGTAGGTTCACTCAAAAACATTTAAGTTCATTTCTATCCCCTTTTGCCAGCAGTTGCTCGGTGACATGTTCCTAACGCTTCTTTATTATGAGGAGTCCAAAGCTGATCACACCATAAATACATGTTTAAGACAGAGTTTGGCTTGAAAGAACATGGCTGTCAAATAAAACCAAGGGCAGGAGGAAGGGAGACAAGGCACGGCTGTGATATAAAGCTGCCAACCGAAGGCTGACTGCTTCATTACACAATCAAGGCAAATATTCTGCCTCAAGGACAATATTTTACATAGTTTATTCCTGCAGAAACTTGAGGCAGTATTTCCTTCATTCCAATTTTGATCCGAATTTTTAAAGCCTAACGATAACAGAATGAAAGGAAAGTTTTGTATATAAAGCAACGTGCTTCTGAGCTTGGGGGGGGGCAGCAGTCCTCCGTGTCCATTTCCAGGATCAACATGAGGTGCCGGTTTTAACACAGGGATGGGGAGCCTGTGACACCACCACCCCAATAAGTTAGTGGACATTTCAACTACCATCAATTCCAGCCAATGTTCAGGGATGTACTCCCAACAACTGCTGGAGGGGCACTAGTTCCTCCCCTTTCTTATAAAGCCCCAAAGGTCTTGGGACCCATGTACCTAAGTAGTTAAGAGCGGTAGACTCGTAATCTGGTGAACCGGGTTCGCATCTCTGCTCCTCCACATGCAGCTGCTGGGTGACCTTGGGCTAGTCACACTTCTCTGAAGTCTCTCAGCCCCACTCACCTCACAGAGTGTTTGTTGTGGGGGAGGAAGGGAAAGGAGAATGTTATCCGCTTTGAGACTCCTTCGGGTAGTGAAAAGTGGGATATCAAATCCAAACTCTTCTTCTTCTCTTCTTCTCTTGCACTCAGTTCAGCATCAAAGGCTTTTCTCAGGGTGCCTCTGGTCAAATCCACACCAAACATTTAAAGCACTCTTAGAATACTTTAACCATCATGCCTTCCTCCAAAGAATCCTGGAAACTGATAAGGGCATCGCCCTCAGAGAGCTACAGTTCCCAGCACCCTTAATAAACTACATTACCCAGGATTCTGCTTGACTGTTAAAGTAGCATGATAGTGCTTTAAAAGAATAGTGTGGATATGACCTCTACCAAGAAATCTGAAAAAGTGTTGTGGGTGCCAGTCACAAAATGGCTGCCGTGGGGACATGGCATATCACAAAATATATATTTACTGAGATCCTTTTTTGCAGGCACTATAGGGAGCATTAGTGGGCACATTGGTAGTTTCTGTTCTTTTTTCTTTTTAGGCCTCTGAGGAAGTTAAGAGACCAGGGCCCTGAGGCCTCACCCAGCCTTCAAAACAAAGTTTTAACAAAAGGAGATGGAAACAGGGAGGAGATCTGAGGCCAGCCCCAATGACCAGGAGCTCTGGCCCTGTCCCCAAACTCTCAAACAATGGGTGGTATCAAGGTACGGTATACTCAGCATAGGTCCATTGAAATTAGTGGGCATGACTAATTTGGCTCCATTAATTTTACTGGGTCTAATCTGAGGAGGATTTAGCTAGATACAACCCAATATTTGTTGGGAATATCCACAATGATTTAAAAAAATGCATTGGGGTTTGAAGAATTGATTCAGCAAAACAGGTTATACTGGAGTTTGATTAAACAAAATGCATTTCTTCTTTTAAGGCTGACAAACAAAGATACATGTACAGGTACTCCTCAGCTACCAGATCATCAAATCGGTCACTGGTCTGGACAGATTCAAAAATCTCAAACTGACTCAAACTGGTCTTATGCAGGACTTGAGAAATCTCAGATTGAACTTCATCCCTTCTTACTGGTTCTTTTGTGATTGTTTATGCCACCATTGTGTTAGTTCATTGCTCACTTTATGGATTAGGAGTGGGGAGGATATGTGTGGGTATTCAGTTTGTGTAAAAAAAACACCTGTTACAGTACATAGACATTTGAGTTTTTAAAAAAGAATACATTTGAGGCATGCCAGCTGATGATGGGTGCTTCCTGGCAAAAGAGAGCAACCCGCTCCCTCCAAGAACACAAACCATGATCAGAATAAGGAGTCAGAGCTGGAGCTGTTCCACACAGACATAGAAAACATCGAATGAGGCTGGCTGCAATCTTCACAATGCCAACACCTACTGAAAGACACAACACTCAAACTACATGCATGCGGGCCGCTCACATGGTTTGAATCCATGGTCATGAACACAGGCTACAACTGCAAAGGAACGGCCTCCCATATCTATGGGAATTAGTGGGAAGTCAGACCAAGACACTCCAGGGTTTGAAGCAAAGCTGGGAAATGGACCTTGAAGAGCACATAGAAGATTGGAAAAATATTTGGCGACATAAACCAGCCAAATCCATATCAGCATACATTAGGGAACTTGCCCACAGATGGTATAGGAGCCCAATCCAACTCTTCTATACGACCCCAGACTTGGCACCCACTTGTAGGAGGGTGTGTACACACAGGGCAGTGATTTCCAACCAGGGTGCCTCAAATGATAATCAGGGGTGCTGTGGGCAACACTGGCCTCTGTCCCTCTTTCCTTCCTTCTCTCCCTCCTCTGATGCCCTCTCGTGTCTTTGCCTCCCCAAGGCTTGTGTGGCTGTTTGTTGCAGCAGCCCTGGCTACAAGCACCACAGGTGAATGGTCCTCTGGGGCTGGTTGCCAGGAGCTGAGGCAGCCTTAGAGTGAGCAAGCAAGCAAGCAGGTGAGGGAGCCCAGCTAGCCTGTCCACCAGCCCTTGCTGTTGGGAATGAACAGACAAGTGGGGGGCCAGGCAGGTAGGCAGGTGCTGTGCTGGCCTTTCTTGTGCTTGCTGTGCCTGGGAGCTGAGTGCCCAGTGCTGAAGGGGAGACAGTCTGCCATGGAGGCTTGGTAGTGCCCGCTGCTGCCTCCCAAGGTAAGGTGCTGGCCTAACACTCACCTTTGGCTACTCTCCATTGGGCCACTAAGGCTGGGGGCATCCTCTTCCCAGGCCCCTGTGGAGCAGTGTGAGGAGGCACCTCCCTTTGGGGCAGGGGGGGGTAGCTCAGAGACCAGCGGCGGCAGCAACGGCTGCCAGAGGACACCCAAGGAGAGGGGAGAGGAGATGAGGCTGGGAGAATACTGCACAGGGGAGTGTTTGAAAACAGGCGGGAGGCTGCCAGCTCTGCAGGCAAGGGGTGACATAACTGGGCTCCTGAGCCCCGTGGGGGTGACGCAGAAAGAATGCAGTTGGTCAAGGGAGCCGTGGACTCAAAAAGGTTGAAAACATCTGACATAGAGGAACATATTTCTATGTGGTGGGAATGCACAAAGGTTAAGGTATCCTGGAATGTAGTCAGGAAATGTTGAAGATAACTGGGGGAACAGGGCTCTTTTACCCCGCAGCTGCTGCTTCTCTCCGTCTTTGTGGGAGAGAACAAGCAGCTTAAGAATGAAGCACTGCTGACCTCCTTGGCTGCTGCAGGGCTGGCAGCAGCCCAAGTATGGCATGATCTACAGGGCCTCATTCTTGAACTGTGGTGCAAAAATATTGGGAAACTTGCAATATCAGAAAAGATTACACATATAGTCACAGTGACCCATGGAAGAGAAAGAACAGACGGCTTATTTGCAACATGGTGGTCCTTTATTGCATACACAATCTTGGGCTCATAAATAAAGTTTCACAAACAGCTTTGCAAATCTGGAGGTCATGAGCAGTAATCGGGCTCTCCCGCGCGTGCATCGCTGCTCTTCTGACAACAATTCTCAGGCTACATCACGCCAACTCTATGCCATCTTCATCACCCCTCTTTTAGATCTTAGTTATGACATTCACATCTGTATTATATTTGCTTTCCTTATAATTAATTAATTTTTTAAAAAAAAAACTTTTAAAAAAGTATGAGACAGAGCAGCAGTGGAGGTTGGTCCTTACAGCAAATGGGGCACTGTCCCACCAGCCTCAGGCTATTCTCAGCCAGCTCCCACTTGCCTACCAGTGGAGGGCAACACTGGCTGCCAGCTTGCTCCTGCTTAGTCTCTCTGTTGCCCTTTTAGCACTTAGTACAAAGGAGGAAGGGGAGAAAACTAGAATTCACCAGCTGTGTCCAAAATTGGCTCTGGCTCCACCTACTGTTGATCTCCTGCCAACAGAGAGAGAGACAGAGAGAGAGAGAGACCCAATTGGTACCAGGCCACCACTGCAGAGCAGCATTCTCTACTTGCTTTGCAACCTCCCTCTGGACTCCAGAAAAAGAGGGATGAGGTGGGTCCCTTCCTGGTGGGGGTCCACGGGCAGCATCTTCTCAAAGCCCTCCTGGACTTACCACTGCTGGCTGTAGCATTTTGGATCTATGTAACTCTCTCAAGGCTACAGGCCAGAATGCACTCTGGCAGCTACTTTCAAAGGCTGCTTTCACCCCCACAACTAGGGAATACAAATTAGAAGATGTGATAAATAACCTTCCCTCCGCCTAGCACCCCCAACACGCCGATTTCTTCTATGACATGTCAACCTTCTGACACAACGTAAATTAAATCCCTTCTGTGGTGGGATCAAAAAAAGGTGGGGGATCCAGTGAGTGCACTATTTGCAAGGAAAGCAGTTTCCGAAAAGCACAGAGATAAAAACACTCTCTTGAGCAATGCAGGCTATATTTCAGTGTGCCATCATGATTTCGATGACAGGCTTCTAGGTCTGCCAGTTGCCTCTCCCCAAACAGCTCTCCTCCACTCTGCTGCAATGGCCTTTTGCTGAATGAGGTGCAAAACCTTTAGCTGTGTTTCCCCTCCCTCTAAGCTTCCTTTTCAAAATAAACTATAATCTTGCCAGCATCCCTTTTGAAGGTCACTGTGAATAATTACCTCTCTGAGCAAGTAGGGGGGGTGGAGGTGAGAAACAGCCCCCTCCCTTTGGTTCCTTGGAACAGCAACAGATTTCATATTAGAAGGTTGGGGAGAAGAAACATTCAAAGATGGACAGACTAATTTTTGATCTTGTCATATACTTTTTCACTACACTGCTCCCGGCGATGATAAATTGCTGCACACTGATGACCATGCAGACAGCAAGGGTGCTCTTTTAACTCTGCCAAGTGTAAGTGCTGTCTGAGCAGCAAGCAATGGCATAGTTGTTGTTGCAACCTCATGTATGGTGGGAAGTTAACAAAAGAACAACAAGAAGAAGGCCTGCAATAAATTGTTGCAGTGCAGAGTGCTCCTGTCCAAGGTTTAGCCAGCCAGCCAAGATGCTCCATTTTCAAGGTGCTCCATTCCACTGCCACACCTGGTTCCTCCTCCACAACAGTCTGAGCATCCCATGGTGACTGAGGTTGCTTGATCTTCATTGATTACTTCCCTCCCACAGACTTAGGAGTTTGCCCTCCTCCCTGTGCAAATAAATAAACAAACAAATGTATTTCTGCAAACATTTAAAAGCCAAGACTCATGCATGTAAGTCATTTTGGCTACATAAGAACACACACTTGGAGAACAAGTTTGCTATCACCACCATCATCCACGAGCAGCATCATTCTTATTAATTTATATACCTCTGAATGCCAAAAGTGACTTAAAAAAACAACAACACAGAATGGAAACAAAGCACACAAACATTAGAGTATAAACATCCATAATTAAAATACACACTAAAACAATCCCACAGAAACAACAATTAAGCAATTAAGACAGGAGGCTCAGGTCAAGGAAATGCTTGTGTAAACAACTCCATTTTTTGAAAGCTGGTGGAAGGCCAATACAGATGGGAACCTCTCATATTTCAATGGGAAACACATTCAAAAACACTGGTGCTACCAGTGAAAAATTGTTAGAATATGTCATCTACATGAGGATCATTTGTGAGTCAACAGAAGACTCCAAACAGGTATTCCTGCCAGAGAAACCCAGATGAGTTCTTGCACCACCATGGAAGCTTGCCTGGGGAGGAAGGTGCTGGTGTCCTCTGCAAAACACTTATGTGCCACTGCTGTGACTGGCGAGAGAGTGGCGTTGCAGCTACCAATTCAGCAGGCAT
>NC_046331.1:37742946-37837946 GCF_009819535.1 Lacerta agilis
AGGCCTTGTGGTCAGCTTACAGCTGAAGTGGAGATATAAGACATGAGTTTTATTTTAATGCAAGTTTCTCCTGCTGTCTCATCTGCATAGGATCAGCAATAAGATTTTGTGTCATCTCATTCTCCATGTGTGGTTGTGGTGGGTGGCTGTGCTACAGAGTCTGCAGTTGTTGTTGTTTTACAAGGCAGGAGCGTGGTTTAGTTTTTGCCTTCCTGTTTAGCACGAAAGAGCCATCTTGTTGTGGTTGGTTTGGTGCAGCTTCTACATTCTTACGGGAAGTGGAATGCCTGGTGGGGCAGTGCCACTACACTCGTTCCTGGCAGATAAGGTGGGTAGAGGTGCGATGGTGGAGAGGTTAGCACAGTGCAAACATACTGGTGGAGGCATGGAGCCAATCCTTTGCTCCTGCTAGTGTATTTGCACTGCCTTCCCTCCCCCCTTTTCCTTCACAGTAAGCAACAGCTGCCACATCTGGTGAGCTGTTTCTGCTTTTTAATTTCACACATGCACTGGTGGGGGGGTCCTTAAGTGACAGTCACTTTTTTCAGGAAAGAGGTGATGACAATTTATCTAGTATATTAGTTTATCTTTTCTGTTTAAAGTGTTTCAAAGTGATCTACATTTTAAATCCACAGCATAGTATAAAACATGCTGTTAGCTAAGTCACTTAAATAATGCAGACTGAGTTCAGAGAGAAAAGAAATCCTGGTAACCCTTTAATGCAGAAACTGAGCAAAAAATGCTGTATAATTTGAGGAGGAAGAGATTAATCTCTTAATCTCAGGGTCATGGGTTTGAGCCCCACATTGGGCAGAAGATTCCTGCATTGCAGGGGGTTCGACTAGATGACCCTCGTGGTCCCTTCCAACTCTACAATTCTATGATTCCACATCTGGCCTTGTAAATAGCAAGGAGACATTCAACCAAACACAAAAAGGAAAACTCCCTGAGACCTACACAACCAACAGAACACATGCTCTGGTGTCCTAGACATCATGCCACTCTACCTGGTTGCTAAGCAGTACCTCTACACCACCTCTTTGCTAGCTGAGTTGCCGATAACAGAATTAGCCCTTAAGTTACAAAATGAATAATCCCTGCTGTTGCACTTCCAGCAGTACCAACTCAGGGAACAACTCCCTGATTGAAGAGGTACCACACTGTATTGCCTAAAGCTGTGCATGGCACCCTCCCTCTGCCTTGTGGCCTGAATACCTGCCCCCCCAATCAGATTCTCAGCCATGGGTCAGACTAGGGACTCCCTGCCCCAACCTGGAGCCACCCCCAAAGTAATTGGGGTGGGGCAAAAGGTTTTTAAAATCGTATTTTAGCATATGATTGGGAGGGGAGCAGGGGAAGGAGGAGAGACTACATTTCCTTTCCGCCTTCCGGACCTGCAGGATGTTGCTCATTGCATCTACGGAAGCTGCTTGTGAAGTTGTAGCAACCAGCGCTTCACAGGATAAAATTCTCTGATTACCCACTGAATATTTCTCCTTCCAATGCCCCACCCCCTGACAACCCTAGATTGCACTGGGTTGCAGACCCCCAACCTGTGGTGACCTGGGGCTATCTCATCCTGATTCGAATGATACCTGGATTCCCCCGAACTCAGCCTGAATTGGTTCTAGCTTTAGCTGAAATGAATGCACACACAACCCTAGGATTGGCCATTGCCAATACTCTTTAGTCTTAAGAAGGGAGAGGAAGGATGTACTGGGGCCCACTGTGAAGTTAAGCCCATGCCCCACGGCTGTATCTGACGGCCATAAAAACTACTGTTTGTAACAAGTTACTTTGAGTGCCACTTCGTTTGTTGATAGGAACAGGTTGAACAATGAAGTCTTAGATGCCGAGTTTCTCCTAGCTAGCCCTGAGATGACAAGGACATAACAAACAGTGTAATAGCGCCTGTTCTTCAGGGTGCTGATGTAGACCACAGTTTGCATGCACTTCCATTTCTCAGAAGCAATATTTTTTATTTTTAGTTTCCAGTGGCATCATTTTCTACCTTTTTTATTACTAGCTAGCATTTCATTTCAGGAAAGGTTATTAACAATCTCTTAAGACTTATAGTGCATTTTCAAGTTTCTGATTCTACCTGACCTGTAATTAATATTGGGGGGGGGGGTTCATTTTGTGATTAATATTTAGCTTTGGCGACAAATCGCAAACAAACTTTTGAAAAAGGGAGATTTATTCCTGCCTTTCCCCTGCTTTCCCTCCCCTTTTACTTCACAAATAAATGGAACGTTCCCTTAATCATTTGTCATTTGAGAATTTTTGCCAGTTTTAATTCAGTAAAAAGTAGCAGTCATTTCTCATATTTATCTGCAAATTACATTGACTCTGCCTGCAGTCATATTAGGTGGTAATGATTTATAGGTCCTCTAATAATTTATCTGATTATGCAAGTTACGTTCCATTTTTTAAAAAGAGCTATTGAATTAATGCTCGTGGGCATGGGGCAAAGAGAAATAAGTCCCAGAGACTCTGCTAGCTTTGTGGTTTAGCTTTGCCTATGCGATACATTAATTTAGTTGTATGTATGAATCAGACTGACCATTTATTATGGGAGTGGAATACAATCTGACTGTGGAAGAAATCAAAGAAACTGTGGATTGGTTCCATATCACTTAATGTTATGCTAAAACCTGTCCTCAAATTTCTTTTAAGGGTCCCCCCCCATTAAATAAGCTTCTGTCTTTCTTTCTCATTCACTGGGCACTTAAGAATTTGTTTTAGAATACTCTAATTTCTGGTATGTGCAAGATTGACATTAGGTGTGAGGTGGCCAAGGGTGATGGTGGTGATTTGTGTTTACATTAAACACAAATCTAATTGTCTAATAGTCTGCAGCCTCCCTGGCTGCCTGTGTTTTCTGAGCTGAAAAAGCCCCAGGGGAGGAGTTACCTCATGATATGCTCACCTGGGCTTTAATTGAGGTGCAGTAAGCCAGAGAGGTTGGTCCCTGAATATCTGCAATGCATATGCTTGCGGATTTTGCTTTTAAGGGAAATCCTTCCTTTTATCTGTCAGGGGCATGGTAGGCAGCCTCCCCAGTTTCCGTCACTTAAGTCCAGTTGAGGATAACATGGGCTTTTCAGGAAGTGCAGGCACCCAGGAAGACTGGGAGGAATGCAAACCAATGGAGGGATTCTTTGTAAAATGAAAGTAACAAAAGCACTTAGCCGCCTGCGGAAGTTGGGTAAGCACAACAAAAAACCTTTCTGCATTGATAATTTTTGAATGCAATTTCAAATAATCAATATTATTCATTATTATTTCATTATTATTATTTTTTAAATCAGCTCTTCATTCTAATATCCCAGGGTGGGTAACAACAATTTAAAACATAACCTTAATAACAGTTCAAAATGACTTATAGTCACAAACAATTGGGTGGATCCTAAAAATATACATCTCAGGTGTCAAAGCTAGGGTGAAGAGGTGCATTCAGTGGAGACTGATGAGGAACGGACCCTAAAAATGCTTAAATTACATTGGCTTCTTGTGCATAGGATTGCTCCCTAAGAAACTGAGTGGTGTTCTAAACTGTGCATGCAATGATGCACACATAATACACAGGGTGTGTGTGTGTGTGTTTTAATGGAATAATGGAGATTTTTCATGGCATTTATTCAGCAAGAGCAAGTAATGCAGAATGCCAAAATTCACAGAGAAATTTGCCTGGGGGTGAATTCAGGAGCATCTTGCGTTATGGTAGTGATACATGGTGTGGTTGAATTCGTTCTTCAGAAATGTGGGACAAAAGGTGGTGTTTATTGAAGTATTGCCCTGCTGTGCTTACTAAGTTCACACTTGATGAAATTTGTTGTGGGCTCCCTCTGTTTGGGCATGATCAAGTGCAAGATTCATTGGGTGTGAAATTTGTTTTAGGGGTTCTGTAATGCTTTGCAGATCTACTATGGTCTTATTGAATGGACTCCTGAAATATCACTGAACTAGATTCTCAGTGAATCCTAAGTAACTTTTCTATTTAAAACCCACCCCCCAAACCATCAAATAATTTTACAGCTAAAATTGCGATTATAAGGTCTTCTCTTTCAATATTGCTATCTCCACTTGTGCTAATGACCACAGAAATGTGGATTCTTTTGATGCTGAGAGGTATTATTTTTGTTTTAGGGAGTTTTAATGACTAGTAACACCTGTTCTTCATGCAGAATGTGGAATCCAGGAGGTACAGTGGGGTACAGTAGATGCTGATGAGAACGGCCAGTTGTATAATCAAAAATCTGCTGGGCTAGATGGACCATTTGCATGATCTAAGAGGGCTCCTATGTTCTTAAGGGTTGATGCTGGTGATACCGTTGGAGCAGGGTTAACTGATGTTTTCACTTTTGCAAAAGATGATGCCATCAGCGAATATCCTCATTACTCAGTAGGAATCAACACCTCTGGTTCAGAACCCACACTTACTCTATGAAGTGGAGATGAGCCTTCCGGTGAAGTTTTTGAAGTCCAGTTGTTGCTTTAATAAAACAACAACTTTGTGTGAATCAGAGAAATGAAGCCTGTCCCTTTCTTGTTCTGCAGGGATGAAGTCATTCCTAAGTCACTTGGGACATCTTACGAGCCCTCTTAGGATTGGGCTATAATTGGTAACCAGAGTTGTACCATTGGCACCCCTGTTACGTCCCCAAGAATTGAAACTAACTAGAGGGCCTCTTAGTTCCTGCTAATTGTTTAGCAGAGGCTGAGCCCAGCTCTGCTTTTCTTTCCTGCTCCATAGTTTCTATACTATTTCTATACTGAATTCTCAGCTACAATTCCCAGATTGATTCATGATACAGTGGTACTTCAGGTTACAGACGCTTCAGGTTACAGACGCTTCAGGTTACAAACTCTGCTAACCCAGAAATAGTACCTCGGGTTAAGAACTTTGCTTCAGAAGAACAGAAATTGTGCCGCTGCAGTGTGACAGCAGCAGGAGGCCCCATTAGCTAAAGTGGTACTTCAGGTTAAGAACAGTTTCAGGTTAAGAACGGACCTCCGGAACGAATTAAATACGTAACCAGAGGTACCACTATATTGTCTTTTTCTCTTTGACTCCACCGCATGCATGCATACAAGCAAGCACAAGCACATACATGTAAAAGGAGGAATTCAACATAGTGATAAGCAGATCAATCCAGTTTCTGCCTGCTTGATGGAACAATTTGCCCTCTTCTCCCCCTGCATGCTGCTCTGGGGGATTCTTCTGATACCCACATCAGCCAATTTTGGGGTGTGGTGGAGGGAAAGAGAGGGTGGGGAAAGCCCTGTTGCACTAGTGGAAGTCCTTGCATGTGGGACTAGTTAGTTGAATCTAGAATCCATTGGCAGTTCACTGCTCATCTTACTCTCCTACACTGCACTGTCTTCAGATATTATTCCTTCAGTCCCAGCTAGTCATTGCAGTGCTTAGGCCCGAAAGTGGGTTCTGCAATCTGCAGGTAGGCTTGGGAGGGGATGTTGCCTTTAGGTGAGAGACATCTGTTTAAATGGAGTAGATCAGGGCTGGGAAACCCAATAACTTCCTGATGTTTTTGGACTACAAACTCCCATCACTTCTGACCATGGACCATGCTGGTTGGGGCTGATGAAATCTTGAATCCAAGAACATCTGGAGAGCTGCAGGTTATTCACCCTTGCGTTTGTGGTTTGATGGGTTGTTTGTCTAATCCAGCAGGGCTTGTACAGTATACCTGTGTTTTAGGGAGTGGGTAAGTGGGAGGTCAATGTGGTGCCACAAACTGAAAAATACATTACGAGGGGCTCAAACTCCTGGGGTCACAACTCTCACTTTCAGTCAGGGCTGGGGAACCTGTGACCTCCAGATGTTGGCAGACTCTTGACTGCTCTCAACGCCAGCTAGCATGGCTGATGGTCAGGATGATGGGAGTTGTAGTCCACCAACATCTGGAGGGTTACAGCTTCCTTGCCCCTGATTTAAATAATCTCTCCTCTTTCCCCATTCACTCATGGTGCTTGTTTCAGAAGACTCTCGCTGCTTTTGGAAAGATGCAGATGAGACCATTCCTCTGCTGTGTGGAACAATATTTCCCCTCCTTTACCTTTCTTGCAAGAGGGATGTTTTTGCTTTTTGATAGATTTACATATTAAAGGCAGATGTGTACTCAGAAACATCTGTCAAAGCTGCTGAAGCACAAAGCCTCTTTTGCATCAATATTTAGTTTACAGTGACGTGATTCCACTTTTTTTTTTTTTTACATGATACCAGTTTGTGCCCTAGCCAGTGCTATGTAGGACTGCAGAGGCCACTAGCAAATAATGAATCCCCACCTTTCCTTTTTTGTTTTTTTAAAAACACTTCATTAGTGTGCAAACTCTGGAATTCACTTCCACAAGATATAGTGATGGCTGCCAGCTATGATGGCTGTAAAAGATGTGGAGGGTAAGGCAAACAGTAGCTTCCTACCCATGATGGCTATGTCCTTGGAGGCAGGATGTTTCTCATTACCCATTATTGTTAAGAAGAGGAGAGAGAGCTACTGTTCTCAGGTCCTGCTTGCAGGTACCCCATCTGGTTGGTCACCATGAGAAAAGGATGCTGGACTAGATAGGCCTTTGAGCTAATCTGGTAGGGCTATTCTTATGTTCCCATATCATTTTATGGGAACAGGTACACATTCATGTACCATCTAAGTGATTAGCTAAAGTAAGGGTGGGCCAGCTTTTCTCTGTTGAGTGCCCAATTCCTTCAGGGGTAATGTGTCTCAGATTAGAAATCCCAGTCCCCATCAGAGTAGCTGTAAACCCCACTGTCTGGGTCTGCCATATAAGTCCACTCACCCCTTTTGGTGTGTCGGCATTGCAGGACAGCAGAGGCTCTACTGGGGCCTCAATGAGGGAGCCATGGCTTCAGTGCCCTTCCTAAGCCCCCGCCACCTTTCAGGAGCCAGATCCTAGCCTGCGCCCTGCTTTGGCAAATGGGGATGCAGGCTGGGGCTGGAGCTGTGCCAGGGGCTGGAGCCATGGAGCGGGAAGGCTTCCATTGGCTCCACCCCTTGGCCATTTAAGCAGCCAGCACCTGGGGCACTACCTGTTTGTTCCTTCATTGGGTTTCCCCTCCCATCCACCCTCGGTTTAAGCTGATAGTCAATTACTTTGCTGTGGCTACGGTGGTCACCATTCTTTAAGGGGCTAGGTAGGAATTTGCTCACTGGGCTAATTGACACTGACCCAATTGTCACAACTGGTTGGGCATTGTGGCAATCCTTTGTCTTGGATGCAGGGGAGGTTGTAGTCTCCAACTGCCCCTCTAAACGCTGGGGTATCCTGTTAAAGGGATCTGGGGGGAGTGGTCGTGACTGTGTACCCAGGCGGGGACAGGGCTGAAGGCACTCCCCCCAGTCAGTGGTCCCTGCAGGGGTCACCCTATTTGATGTAGGTCTTAGGAACCCCCCTAAATGGATTGAGCACACATCACTTCCAGCAGGTGGGCCAGAAGTATTTTTTGTTACCCCATGCCCAAGCCAAACCTCTTTCATCTGTATTCAATAAAGTTGTGACCTGTTTTGATCCAAACTGGTCTTATTGGTCTCTTACTTATATGGGTTGGGGTATGGGGAGCACAGTGCCTGGCCTGTAAGAATGCAGAGCACAAAACATCAATATGTCAACAGGCTTTAGTGTCCTATGCCAACAATATCCAGCAGAGGGAAGGACTGAACAGGAAAAAAGAAACTTTTGATTGGATGAAAGAATAAAGCAGCTTCAGAAGGCCACATAAAATTAGGTCAGGGCTGCATGTTGCCCAGTTGTGAGCTAAAGGCTCCCATTAACTCAGAGTTACTCAACTTCAACAAAGGCTACCCATTGTGTCTCTTTACATGTCATGCTTCCTCCCCACTAGGCTCTTCTAAGGCTGAATGATTCAGCCCTTATCTCTGTCTCAGGTAGGATCAGACCATTCCATTACTACTGATGCAGACGCACAGCAGAATTACCCACCCTCGGGGGAAGTTGCCCATTATGGTTGGGGCCATGTTCTCCTTCTCATCAGGTGGCATGATCACAACCATGACTCACACGCAGTGGCGTGCTAGCCTCTGTGCTGCTGGGGGCGGCGGCAGCGCAGAGGCACCCCCCTGGGGGAGGGGCACGACGCATGTGTATGCAGAAAGGGGGGATTTCCCCCTTTCCGAGGCTTTTTTCGGCGGGGGGTGGTGACAAGCGAGGAGGGGGTGACAAGCGTGACACACACCCCCGCTGGTCGGGCCCCCCCCCGCCGAAAAAAAGCGGCGGAAAGGGGGAAAAGAAGCAGAGCGGTGCTTAAACGCGCCTGCTCTGCTTCCTTTCCAGGCTTTCCCCGCCCCCCCGCGGTTTTTTTTCGGCGGGGGGTGGTGACCAGCGAGGAGGGGGTGACAAGCATGACACCCCCCTTGCTGGTCGGGCCCCCCGCCGAAAAAAAGCGGCGGAAAGGGGAAAAAGAAGCAGAGCGGCGCTTAAACGCGCCTGCTCTGCTTCCTTTCCAGGCTTTCCCCGCCCCCCCCCCACGGTTTTTTTTCGGCGGGGGGTGGTGGCCAGCAAGGAGGGGGTGACAAGTTTGACACCCCCCCTCGCTGGTCGACCCCCCCGCCAAAAAAAAGTGGCGGAAGCACCCCATCCGTGTGCTGCTGCTCCCGGGGTGACGGAGGGAGCGGCGGCGCGTGGGAGTGGCGGGAGGGGCCACCGCTTGTCACCCCCACCCGCCGCTGCTCACCCTATCACTGGGGGCGTACCGCCCCCACCGCCCCTCCCTAGCGACGCCCCTGCTCACACGGGCACTCAAGGGGTGGACTCTCATGGGGAAAGGAAACTCATTCTCTTACACTTTATAAAATTAAACCTTTGGGGGTGTAGCAGTGGAAATGCACCCCCGGTTTTAATTCAGCCCAAAAAAGGGGTGGGGGCTTCTCCCACTGGACATTTGGGAAATGGTAATCACAGGGTTGCTATGGAGTTGAGGATGATGACTGAGCTGGTTTGAAGCATTAAAAAAAAATCCCCTCCATTGCTTAAGCAGGTTTTTTCACACTTCCACATAAAATGTGTGCTTCGCCGTGGCAGCTGACTGAATCTCTGTTGTTTGCATGAATACACAGCAAATAAACATGGCTTTTTGGGTGACTGTAGGGTTGGAAGTAAGATTTGGGTATTGGAGGGTTTTTTTAATATCTAAATCAAAATGCTATATTCACTTCCTGAGTGTGCAATGGGTGGGCTGTTGATTATTCTTGAAAAGTGTTTTTGTGCATCTGTATTTGCTGTTTAATTTGTTGCAACTCTTTTATTTCTCGTTTTCTTTCAAATGAGAGAAAATTTATACAAAGGAGGAAATACTTGTTCCTTTCAAATATTTAGTTTCTTTTTTCCACTGGGGATTCTAAAATAAACACCCAGCAATCTGAATTTAAATAGCAAGGTATCAGTCTGGCTGTTTCAGTTGGCTGTTGTTACTCATGAGGATACGGTTACAGTAGATTATATGGGGATACCTGAGCCTTCTGTTTTACATTTTCAATCAGCGTATTATAGATGAACTGTGAAAATTGGAGATAGCTTTTTATGATAATTGGAAGATGTTTTCCTTGAAGTATGGAAGGCCCTTGAGAGAAGTTAAATTGCTTGTCTGTAATTTTGTTATAAGCTCCACTGGTGTTTGTTTAACATAGAGCTTGAATAAATTTATTTTATTTATTTTGCATTTCTCCATCCAAAGCATTTTTTTTAAAAAAATATACCTAACAATCAGAAGGTATGTTTGCTTGTTTGTTTAAAATCAGACTAGCTGAAGCCCTTTCATAGAATTGTAGAGCTGGGAGGGAACCCGGGAGCCATCTAGTCCAACCCCTTGCAAAGTGGGCTTGAACCACCAACCTTCTGCTTAATAGCCAGACGCACTGACCCACTGTGCCACAGCTGTGGGGTTATCCAACTGAAATGATAAAACCTTCCTCCCCTGCCCTCCAAACCTGAAGCTGGGGCAGAGGAGAGGAGCAATGTGATGGCTCAGTCTTGGGATCAGCAAACAAGTTAAGATTGGGGCAAGGCTGTGGCTCAGTGGCAGGGTATCTGCTTTTCATTCAGGACAATTTAGGTTCAGTCCCCAGCACCTCCAGGTACAGTCCGCTGCCTGAAACTCTGGAGAACCTCTGGCAGTCAGTGTCGACAGTGCTGACCAATAAACTGGCTTGTTGTAATTGAGCTTCCTGTGTTCCTAAGCGTTCCCCCTACTTCATCACTGTCCTTGAATCATATAATTGTAGAGATGGAAGGGACCCCAAGGATCTTCTAGTCCAACCCCCTGCAATGCCAGAATCTCAGCTAAACATCTATGGCAGATGGCCGTCCAACCTCTGAAGTGCGGTGTTTTACCTTTGTCATATAGAGGAATGAATAACAGTCATCACATTCCTCTCTGAGAGTGCTGTTTCAGATATGTGGCCTCTGGATGGTTAACCTTGTGGGAACCATAGAATTATAGAATTGTAGAGTTGGAAAGGACCATGAGGGTCATCTAGTCCAACCCCTGCGATGCAGGCAGGAATGTTTCGCCCAACGTGCGGCTCGAAGCCACAACCCTGAGATTTAGAGCCTCATGCTCTGCTATGTGGCCCGTGGGCTGCAATAGGTTCCTTATCCCTGCCAGAGTTTATTTCCTATTCCAGCCTCCCTTGCACAACAGTCAGAATCAGGAAGAATATCTCCAAACTTTCCTGTACTGTTTTTTAATATTTTGTAAAACAACAACAACAACACTTCCTCCCTTCTCCCTTCCCACACAAGTCTCTGTGGATTTCAATTATTGCTGGTTTTAGTATATTTTCTGCGATAGGAATGTTATGTAAACCCAGAGGCGTAGCAAGCCCAGGGGCTACCCAGTGCAGAATTTTTTTTGTCACCCCCACCCCACACCACTTTGCCGGGGTGCTGGCAAAGCTGCACCCTCTTGGGAGCCATGGCTCCCGTCCGTCCCCCTCCCTCCCTCGGGCAGGACGAGATGGAAAGAGGAAACAACTGTCAAGCAGAGGAAGCTCTGAGAAAGAATGGGCACTCTTTCTGTGGAATATGCTCATGGTCTAAACCCTTTCTCCCTTATTTAAACGGTTTAAAAACCCTTCTTAGAAGGTGTCTGCAAAAAAACAACACAGTGCCATTCTCCTCCCCACCTGGACCCCACTCCAGAGCTATGCCATAAAAGGCCGCTGGGCGTGTGACGCAGGGAAGGCTCCTCTGGTGGGAAAGGGAAAGGGCTTCCTTCTCTTGCCCTCTGCGCATCCCTGAGAGGCGCCTCTTTGCCTCTCTTCCCGCCTTTGTCTTGCTTCCTTGGGGGGGGGGGGGCACCACACACTGCGGGAAGCGGCACTTATCGCACCTGAGCCTCATGTTTCACCCAGGAGTGATGCGGTGGCTTGGGCGCCTGCAGGCTCTGCGCTGCCTGAAAGAGCACCATGGTGCTTGCATCTGCCCGCTGCCTCTCCCTCAGGCTGCTGCCCTGCAGCTGAGCAGGAGGAGGCGGACCGACTCCCTGCAGGCTCTACGCCACTCGAAAAAGCAATGTAGGCCTGCAGGGCGCTGGAGCGGAACGCAGCTCGGGCACCGGGATTCTGGCGCGCCCTGCCCTGAGGGCGCAGCGCCCCATCCCCACGCACAGGGAGCCCAAGCGGCTAGCTACACCACTGGGGGGGGGGTGACATGGTGGAGGCCCCTTGGGAGCCGCTCTCACCATGGGTGGTGACTGAGGGGATTCCCGTGGCCAAGGGAGAGGAGGCGGCAGCGGAGGAAGAGGCGGCGGAGGCCCGTCCTCAGCCGCCTCACAGTCGAGGAGCGGCTCCTCGTCTGCCGCAGGGCACAATGGCTGTTCACGCCACCTTGGCGGGGTGCCACTTTGTCACCCCCAGAGATGTGTCACAGGGAGCGAACCGCTGCCATCGCGCGCGCCCCCATTGTGACGCCACTGTGTAAATCTCCCTGGATATTAACAGCAGAAAAGTGGGAATTAAGGTTTTAAATAAATGAAGGAATGTTAGCAAGGCATCTAACACCACCTGCATTATTTGGTGTGTGCTTTTCATTCCATGGATCCCACAGTGGGCATCGTACAGCATATGTAGCGTAAAGCAGCTCTATAGATAGATGCACACTTCAGTGAACGTACTTGCTTGTAGGAAAGAGGATAGTTGTGAGCAGGGAATGTTGGGTCTTCTTGAAGCCCTGAACTGTGTTTACTATGTAGGGCAGCAGGGAAGCGTGCATAGGGCACAATCTTGTTCTGTGATCCGTACTTTGCTGCTCTTAACCCATTTCCCCAGGCTTCTTCTTCTTCCCCAGCTTGCTTCATCCTGACAGTGAGCCCTTCTCATCACACAGAGAAGTAAGATTCACATAGTGAGTCAGTGCCATACGGAGGAAGTCTGGATGTGAACTTTTGACTTCCTCTCCAGCCCCTTCATTCAAGTCATGCTGGTTTTGGAACAATGAAGGAAAACATTAAAAAAAAAAATACAACATGATTTCTTGGCCCAGGAAGAACTTTCTGGCCTCAGTTGATGGGGCAATAATTGGAAAAGTTCCCAATCCCTGCTTTTTCACACATTACCCCGGTTAACCTTCAGATTCTATCAAGCAAGACAATTTCTGATTTCTGAACTTTTGACAGCACTTGTTGCTGGGTAAGTAATAATTTGGTGCATCTGACAGACTGGGTCAAAGAGCTTTCTCTGCTGCAGAAGTTTTGTTTGGTGGGATGGGGCCCAGACAACCATATCCTGTAGACTCTTAAGAGTATTTTCATTGAAACCCTGTGGGGTGTCAGAAGATTAACAATACATCCCACAAACTGAAGATTAGAAATTGATGAAAATGTTTGTTGAATGAAAGGCAACTAACTAGTCTGCTACTACCTTCCCTGCAAGTCCAGCAGGTGGTCATAGTGGGGCAGATGGGAATCAGGGCCTGTTCCATCAGCTCTACTTTAAGACCAGCTCCAAAAGAATATAAGATGAGTTCTGCTGGATCAGGACAAAGGACCATCTAGTCCTGCATCCTGATCTTGCAGTGGCCAACCAGATGCCTGTGCAAAATCCTCAAGCAGAACCTGAGTATCACAGCACTCGCCCCATTTGCAATCCCTAGCAACTGGCATTCAGAGTCACACTGCCTCTAACAGTGGAGGTAAAAAAGGTAAATGTAAAGGGCCCCTGACAATGAAGTCCAGTCACAAATGACTCTGGGGTTGCGGCGCTCATCTTGCTCTACTGTCTGAGGGAGCTGATGTTTGTCCGCAGACAGTTTTTCTGGGTCATGTGGCCAGTATCTCTAAGCCACTTCTGGCAAAACCAGAGCAGTGCACGGAAACACCGTTTACCTTCCTGCCAGAGCGGTACCTATTTATCTACTTGACGTGCTTTCAAACTGCTAGGTTGGCAGGAGCAGGGACCGAGCAACGGGAGCTCACCCCGTCACGGGGATTTGAACCGCCGACCTACTGATCAGCAAGCCCTGGGCTCTGTGGTTTAGACCACAGCGCCACCCGCGTTCCCCAGCAGTGGAGGTAGAACATAGTTATTGTGGCTAGTCACCATTGATCGCTGTATCCTCCATGTATTTGTAATTGTCACTAACTTGGGCAGCTTTGAAAAAGGATTGGATACATTGATGGAGGAAAGGGCTATCAATGGCTACCAACCATGATAACCATGTTGTGTGTCCATGGTTGGAAGCAGTAAATTCCTCCGAATACCAGTTGCTGAAAACCATGGAACCAGGGGAGAGTGCTCCTGTGCTTGTAGGTTTCCCACAGGCATCTGGTTGACCACTGTGGAAACAGAATGCTGCACTAGATGGGTTAGTGACCTAATCCAGCAAGCTATGGAACCCCAGCCAGCAACCTAGATGTTATGTTTTGTACTGGCTGAAGTTTCTAAATCAGCTTCAAAGGCAGCCCCACATACAGTGCATTGCAGTAGTCCATTCTGGAGGTTACCAGAGCATAAAGTACAGTGACCAAGTAATCCAGCTAGACCTAATGATTACAGAACGGCCAAGGATGAACATTAAATGCAGGGCACCATTTTGCCATTCAGGCAATAAAAGTTGGGTTGACCCAGCTTCCAAGTTAGTTTGTGTTTGTTTGCTTTACTTTCTAGGAACTAGTTCTCCACTATATTTTTCTCTAGCATATATTATCTTTTCAGTCTGTCCACTTCCAGCAGATTCCCCCCCCTCCCCCGTTATGTGGAAACAAAGCAACGCGGGTGTACGCCCACATCACAACTCTCTGTGCAGATCCTATTGTTGCAAACAGAATCGCTCCCTTGAGTAGTAATTTCCCTTTGGCATCTTGTTCGTAGCAAGTTGATGAGAATGCCGGGAAATATTCTGCCTACTTAAAATTGTAAGAGCCTTCTTGAAAGGCCCTACAGTAAAGTAAAATAAAGCAGTAAAGTCAAGGGCTAAAGTGATGTTTAAAAATTAAACAGAAAAATGGGCCCACAGTCTGCATTACCAAAGAGGTTTTAAAAATTAAACCATGTACTGCATTTAATGCTTATGATCAAAGGGTGTGTGTGCATTGAGGGGAATGCAATAAGTCTGCATTAAAGAAATCGCAGGTCCCTCTTTAATTAAGTACAGAAAAGCTGTGTGTGTGTGTGTGTGTGTGTGTGTGCGTGCTGTTTTTTTTTTAAAAAAACAAATCCACCCAGTTTTTCCCTCCTAAGTCAGGGTTAATTAAATTGCTAAAAACACCATGACACACACAATTTAAAGTTTCTTCTCAATGTGATTTATTTTATTTTATGTGCTGCTTAATGGTGTCCTATTAAAAAAAAACCTTAAAACTTGACAAACTTATACAGAATAAAATACAAAAAGCAAAACACTAAGGCACCTTCAGTTATGCAAACACATGGCTGCCTCACAAGGAAAACCCCGAGTGTTAGCCCCTTGGGCACTTAGTGAGCTAACAGGTTGTTGGATGTGCCTATGTGAAATTGTATGATTATTAGGAATGAACTAGAAATTTGATTTTGTTTTCATTTTAATGAGAGCTACCCATTCCTCGAACCAATATGTGAAGTGAAACACAGCTATCCTTTGAAAACATAACTCTGAATTTTTGCATTGAAGTCTTATACTGAACAAAATGCATGTATCAGGGTGAAAAGTGAAAAAAAAACCAACCCCAGATGGCACATATTTTGGGAAATTGCTTGGGAAAAAATGCATATATTAGGGGAATTGCTTGCATAAATGTGTATATTAGTCAAAACTGTAAAATGTGTTTATTAAGATAAATTCACACTAAAATGCTACTGAATTGCCTGTTGCCGTGGAAATGTGGAGAACGGAATTTGAGATTGGAAAAATGTCCCATAATAATTATAGGACATATGAAACTGCAGTAAACTGAGGCCTGAGGCGGAAAGTGGATCTTTCTCTACTGAGGACATTTTTGTTTAGGAAGGCTTTCCCAGGGGCAAAACCATTATACAGGTATATGTGACGAAATTGTTTTAGTTTTTTAAAAGAGTTTGTATGGGTGGAATTTAGAGTTTGTATTTCCGTGTTTTATTCTGTTTTCATAATGTACACAATTTTGATATCTTTATGCTGTGAAGCACTCTAAAAATCTTAGAAGAAGAAGAAGAAGAAGAAGAAGAAGAAGAAGAAGAAGAAGAAGAGCAAAAACAACAACAACATTGGCCCATCCAGTATACACTGATTTAGCAGGAGCTGTCCATAGTTTCAAACAGAGGACTTTTCCAGCCACACCTTGAGATGCCAGAGATTGAATCTGGGACCTTCTACATACAAATCAATGCTCTCTTTCATTGAGTTGTGGTCCCATTTTAGTATAGGTAGCTGAGGACCATATATACATACGTATATACATACCCCTTCAGCCCAGCAGTGTTGACTTCTAGGCTTATTGGGTGGGCTGGGGGCTTAGAAAAATTACACTCAGCATAGGTCCTTAACCTGAGCAAATGGACAATTTTCTCACACCAACTCTGACCTTCTTGGGTGCTTTGGGCAAGACCTACTGCTCTTTTGCCAGTCGGAGCCTCAGCAGATGCCCCTGTGGGGCTGGCTCTGCTGAGACACTGGTCAGAAAATGGAGGCCAGAATAATCTAGGCTTTGGAGCACATTCCAAGCAAGGGAAAGTAAATGTGTGGACCTTTTGAGTTCAGAAAAAAGGTATGGGTGGGATGGGGTAGAGAGACATATATAATTAGGCATGGCACTTTTATGCCACTTATGTGATCAAAGGTCACATACAGAATAAAGCACTTAGACTCTGTAGTCCCATGGATGGGAGACCTGTAGTCTTCCATATGATGCTAAATTAAAACTCCCATCATGCCTAGTCACTGGTTGTGCTCGTTGGAGTTGGTGGAATGTGCATTTCAGTAACAACTGGAGGACTATACCTGCTCTGTACTATAGGTAGCCAGCATGGAGCTGTTGGACTCCAATCCCCATCAGCTCCAGCTAGTAAATAATTATACAGACTGTTGTACAACAACATCTGCTGTATCAGAACTTGAGGATAGCCATTTAAAGTTATGGCGTTAAATTCAGGCGAAACAAAAGAAAGTAGTTGTATTTGGTTAGCCACTTTCAGAGGAAGGATGCCAGACCTTCATTTTTATCCAGCAAGACTATTATTGGGTTTGGGACCTTCTGAGCTGCAGTTCTTATGGGTTTGGAACCTTCTGAGCTGCAGGCATCAAGTCTGTAGCACCTATAAGCAGGACTGGTGCTCATGGCAAATTTCCATCCTTTCTTGGTGGAGTGCGGTCTCTGTTCTGCCAGTTCTGGTGAACAATTAAATAGGCTGCTAAAACCCCAAGCATCTTAGCCTTGTCCTGGGCAATGTGGAGATGCTTGTCTTACAGCTTTCAAGGAGTTTGGGCGGACACCTAGAATTGGGTGGTTTCCTTGACTTCTTTGCTGAATCAGGTTTCTTTTGTACTGCTGAATATACAGATTTATAAGAGCATTGGAACTTGGTTAATGAAAAAAAAAATGATGGTGTTAAATGTAATGTCAAGGGCATTTTTAACTGAAATGTAGATCCCTCCCAATTAGTTAAAAGGGAGGAAATAAGCGGCTTAAAAGGTTGCAGTCTCTGACAATTTCACTTATAAGCTTCAATAGGGAATCCAATTGTCTATTGGGTTTTAGTCAGAGTTCTCTCCTCTCTCTCTCTCTCTTTGTGTGTGTGTGTGATCCTGTACAGAGTGCGCATGCGCAGAATTCCGCACATGCGCACTCCATACCGGGTGCCACTCGTGGGCCCGTCCCTCGCCTCCGCAGCCGCCGCCGCCGCCGCGCCGAGCAAGACTTGCGGTGGGGCGAGGCTTCGGCGTCGTGGGGCAAGGGGCACGCCAAGTGACGCCCCCTCCAGGGTGGAACACTGGGCGCCCCACTCCCATATCCCCCACCTTCCTACACCACTGTTTATACCTTCCTGTTTAAAGTCTTGCTCCCTTAACACATTGATTTCAGGAAACATTTCTGACTGTTGGTCATGCTATCTGGGACTGATGGGAATTGGAGTCTCAATAAAATCTGGAGGGCCACAGCTTCCATATCCCAGCTTTAATTTTGTTGAAGTTAGAGGTGACATGGCCTCCATGACCCCTATTCTTAATGAAGCTGGGTCAATAATAACATCTCAACTAGGAGACAGTCCATGTAATATAACAATGTGTTATGCATGATACAGTTTCCCCCTTCCCCTTCTCCTTCACAACCACTTGTACCTGTTCAGTTGGTATAGTGCCCATTGTACGTAGCATCATGTGCATTTCAGTTGTTGCTTGTGGTTGCATTCAATATTCTCACAGTGTTGTGTGTGAAGTACTGGAACTTATTTTCCAAATTCCCACCAAACTCAGCAGGTGACCTCGATCCATTGACACTCTCTCAGCCTAACCCACCACAGAGGATGGTTATGAGAATGGCAAGGTCAGGGGCACAACCATGTATATCACCTTGAGCAACTTGGAGGAGGGGTGGCATCAAAATGTAGCAAAAAATTAAAAGGCACTCCTATATTTTTTGGGGAGGGGGATATAATAAGTTACCCTGGGAAACAATGGTTGCATTTCTTTGAACATGTTTCTGACAGCAAAGGGTACAACATCTCCATAAGCATTTGAAATTGCACTAATATCCTGGCCACTTATGCCTTTCTTGACACAAATATGATCTGAAACCTTCTTGAATAGCTCATGACCGATTTATGTTGGACGTCATGGTTGTGATCAGCATTGTGCGGAATGGTATTGACGTTATAAAGCTCAGCAGAAAGCACAGTATCCTTCTTGGTTGTTTAGTGTGGTTTTCTAGATCGTAAGCAATGATGCTGAAGGAAATGAATCCTTGGTCCCTCCAAAAAAACATAACAAATGCTTTTCGCCCAGCAATGTTCTACCGGCCATTGCTAAGCTGTTCTAATGAAAGAAAAATCCTCTATCCTTGCAAACTTAAGCTCTGCCTCAGTTCATGGTCAAATGCTAATGAGCGAGAGTGAATGCATTGCCCTCAAATAGCCAGCTCTGGAATATCTGAGTGCTAAATTGCGCACAAAGTAGCTGCCCTTCTCTTGCGGTACTGCAGGATGCATGAGCATGAATCAGTGGCTTGTTTCCCAAAGGAGAGGATGCCACAGAGCATCAACATTCCACAAGCATCAACACTCCACAAATTCTGAGCCATATCTCGCTCCAGATCCCCTGCTTTTGTGTCACTGTTGTATAGATTGTGACTCTACAGCAGGGATGGAGAAACTGTAGCCACACAGATGTCCCAACTCCATCAACCCTGAATATTGGCTGTGCTGGCTGGGACTGATAGGAATTGGAGTCTGACAACATCTGGATGGGGGGCAGTTTGTTTCGTGTATATACAGCACCTAGCATGTATTGGGAGCTTTTGTAAGTAATGCATGGTTATGGCGGTTCATAATTTACCCTAGGGATGGGCAGAAGGTAGATCAGGATCTATTGGGTGATTTGCAGTGGGTCTGCAAGGATTTATGGCTCCGAGTTATTGAACAGCAGCAGCAGCAACAACAACAAAGCAGCCCTCTAAAATGAAATGAAGAGAACTTGGGGGTGAAACTTTGGTCCCACCTGCACCAGAGGTGGATTTAGGAGAGCATGATTGGTTCGGTCACACTGGGTATGGAGCCTTGGGGGTGCTGCAGGGGGGTATCACAACTATGAGGTAGAAGGGCAAGTGAGTGTTGGGGGGAATTTTGGCACCACACAGGGCGTTGTACCACAAGGTCCTCCGCTGCCTGCAGTATACATTTAAAGCAGTATCATGGCTCTTTAAAGTTCTCCCAAAGAATCCTGGAAACTGTGGTTTGCCACAAGTGCTGAGAGTTGTTAGGAGATCCCTTTTCCTCTCACAGAGCCACTATTCCCAGAGTACCATTGACTGTAAAGCCCCTCTGAAAACTGTGCAAGGTATGGGGGGGTCTTCTAACAACTTAAAGGTAAAGGGACCCCTGACCATTAGGTCTAGTTGTGTCCGACTCTGGGGTTGCAGCGCTCATCTTGCTATACTGGCCGAGGGAGCCGGCGTACAGCTTCCGGGTCATGTGGCCAGCATGACAAAGCTGCTTCTGGCAAACCAGAACAGTGCACGGAAACGCCGTTTACCTTCCCGCTGGAGCGATACCTATTTATCTACTTGCACTTTTGACGTGCTTTCGAACTGCTAGGTGGGCAGGAGCTGGGACCAAGCAATGGGAGCTCACCCCGTCGTGGGGATTCGAACCGCCGACCTTCTGATCGGCAAGCCCTAGGCTCAGTGGTTTAACCAACAGCGCAACCCGCGCCCCTTACTTACTAACAATTTACTCCTAGGTAAATGGGGTTAGAATTGCCATCCAAGTCAGGCCTTTACTTTCTTCCCTGGCTTTTATTTAGAATATATCTTCATTCCTCCTTGTCAGGGCAATCCCAGAGTGGGCCACGTTAAAATCAATACAAAGCACATATTAATGCAACAGCCTAAAGTCAACAGGATGATCCGCAATTCAGCAGAGGCCTCCAAATGCCTGGGTAAAATAAATGAGTCTTCAGCGCAACAGAGCCCAGTGCCAGCCATATCTGTGAGGGGAAGGAATCCCATGATCGGTGCACTGGTTCTGAGAAAGCCCTCTCTCACATTGCCACATAACAAATTTTGGTCAACTGTGGCATAGTCAAGAGGGCTTCCCCATAGTCT
This sequence comes from Lacerta agilis, assembly GCF_009819535.1. NCBI lineage: Eukaryota > Metazoa > Chordata > Lepidosauria > Squamata > Lacertidae > Lacerta > Lacerta agilis. The sequence continues at coordinate 37,763,210 of NC_046331.1, forward strand.
TCTTGATGCATAGGCAGGGCTATATAAGAGATGGCATTCCATCAGGTAGCTAAGCTATATATAGGGCTTTATCAATTGACTACTGGGGAGTGCCAGTAGAAACCCAGAACCCCTGGAATATCACACCACTCAGAGATTGGGACGTGGTGTGCAGCAATAGCAACAACAACAAAATGGAATTGCTTTATGGACCAGCTTGATGCTTCCAGCTTTGGACATCCTTACAGTATGTGGTACAACTGAGAGAATATTACCTTTCCTTCTCTTAATCTGTGTTTTGAAGGCTGTTCTGTATACTAAACGAAACAGACCCCGGTCTTGCATATTGTTTTCCATTAATTAATGGAATAAACTTTCCTGCACATTCTGTCTCATTTTCTTTATGCAACGTTTTGGCAGGAGGCAGGTCTTCAGGTGCAGCTTAAAAAGCATCTTCTGAAGACAGGCTTCTGCCATTATGTTTTGGAGCTGCTCCTTCCTTCATGCTCAGTTTGATGTTGCTGTTTTGAAAGAAACGGCTGATTTCAGCTCTTCCACTCTGGGTGTCACTGCATGCTCTCAAATAGTGACATGAAGGCAGGTCACCAGGTTTTTATATGCACAGGATGAGGAGGAAGGGGGGGAAATCAATTTTAATCCCCACAAGTGGGGACTGTCAATGCAGAAGGTCACTACCGATTAGCAATTGCTTTGTTGTGGTCGTGGAGTTTGGATGAGGGATCTAGTGGGGATATAAAAAGACATGAGCTTTGAACAAGACCTGTGCTGCCTCACTGCTTTGGTACATTGTTAAAGGACAGTAGTCTATTCTCTCAAAAAAGCTGTGGTGCACAGGTTGATTACCTCTGTGGGTGGGATTTCTTTTGCATTTCAGCTGCTGTAAATACCAGCAATATGGGGAGGTATAAATGCATCCATGTAGACTGGAAATATGTGCAGTATTGATTATTGTGTACATGCAAGTAGTGCAGCATGTTCACAGTCCATCTTCTATCAGAGAAAAAACAGTTGCCAGTTTGGTTGGGAATAAGCCTTGGATTGGTCAAAACAAAATCGAAAATTCTTTCTAGTAGCACCTTAGAGACCAACTGAGTTTGTTCCTGGTATGAGCTTTCGTGTGCATGCACACTTCTTCAGATACACTGAAACAGAAGTCACCAGATCCTTAAATATAGTGGGGGAGTGGGGAGGGGTATTACTCAGAAGGGTGGTGGGAATGGGTGATAGGCTGATAAGTGTGGAAAACCTGTTGACGACTCTAAACGGCTGCAGTTAGTCTTGCAGGGAAATGCAAGGGGTGAGATGGCTAAAGATGGCTTTGTTATGTATAATGAGATAAGAATCCAATGTCTTTGTTCAAACCAGGTTTCTCCATGGTTTTAAGTTTGGTGATTAGTTGCAAATTGGTGTACATAGTCCACATTCCAGGAGAGAAAGGAAACTGGTTGAGATGGTTGTTTGGACTGTTACAGAGGAAGCACAGTGGCGTTTGAAGAAGGGTGCAGAATAGCAACACACTGAGTAAGAACTGAGAATATAAGTAGGCAAGGAATTGAAGAAAGGAGGGAATAATTACCAAGTAAGGAAGAGGAGGCAGGAAACTGACCAGGACGGAATAGAGAGAAAGGCAGAGAAGCCAGCAACAAACAAGTATGGAAATGCAGAGGGTTGTAGTGGTGGATTGGCTAGTGGCTTCTCTCTACAACAATCTGAATGGACTAGGAGGGGAGCAGCAAATCTTGATGCCAGGTAGCAGTCAGTGGCATGAGATTTGGTTCCAGAATCTGGAAGATTCTTGAACCGCTGGCTCTTTTTCACTGGTGCAGGGAGTGCAGTGGCTGCTGACCTTCGGGGGGGGGGGAATTTATTTATTTAAACTATCATGTACTGCATAATTACTAGTGTTAGTAATTAGTAACTAGTTGCAGTTGCAGGTGTGTAGCCGTGTTGGTCTGCCATAGTCGAAACAAAATAGAAAATTCTTTCCAGTAGCACCTTAGAGACCAACTGAGTTTGTTCTTGGTATGAGCTTTCGTGTGCATGCATGGGTATCTGAAGAAGTGTGCATGCACAAGAAAGCTCATACCAAGAACAAACTCAGTTGGTCTCTAAGGTGCTACTGGAAAGAATTTTCTATTTAGTAACTAGTTAGTAATTAGTAACTAGTGGTGTGCATTAAAATAATTTTTAAAAACCACATGGTGGATAAGATAAATTAAAAGTAGTAATAAACAGAAAAGGTCGTTGAAGAGAGTGCTGAAACAGAAAGGTCTTCATCAAGTGCCTTAACTTCCACATGGAAGGCACCTACCTGATCTTAGTTTGGAGGGGGTTCCATGAAATCATTCCAAAATACCGATGGCACTGCTCCTGGGGCATATGAGCCATTTATCTGAGTCATGTGGGACTACTAACAGAGACTTCCTCCAAAATATTTCAGTGATCAGGTAATGATATAAGGGATCAGGAGGCCCTTAAAATATCTTGGACCCACATTGTTAAGGGTTTTTCAAATTACTACAGGAGCCTTGTACTTTGCCCATTAACATATGCACAGCCTGGGCAAACTTTTTAAGCACTGGAGTTATGTGCTGGCGGTCATCTGCCCCTGCCAGTTGTCTAGCCACAGTATTTTCGGACCAGGTCCAAGGGTAGCCTCATGTAGAGCCCTGCATATGTACAGATGCAAATTTAGGTTGACTTCCAGAGGAAGTCTGCTGTAAAAGCCAAAAAGATTTGGGGTGTGTGTGTATGTGTGTGAAAGTTTTTGAAAGAGGAAGGGGGAAGGAGCAAGAAATCCATGGCTAGGGTGGCAGGTCCCCTGGATCTGCTAGAGAGCAATACCCTTGGTTCTTGTTCTGTGGGTGCCTGAATAAGTGGTTGTGGGTTGGATCTGCTTCTGCAGATATATATCATGGCCACTGCATGGCTTAATACATTTAGGTTCAAATGACTGGTGGGTAATTACGTCCCTTTGAGCTGACTGCAGCAAATGGCATCCAGTTGCATTGAAACAATCTGTGGGGGGGGGGGAAGATACTGTATTTGCTTTTTTTGGGGTATTGAATCAGGGCTCTTTGCTTTGCTGCAATAGCTTGACCCCACTAATCAACAGTGCCCTTTTCAGCTCCCACTTGTCTCCTCTATTTAATTTTTGCTTGGAAATCACCCTATTAGGGGGATACTTGCAGCCCTGGAGGAGGAGGGGATGCAGCTGGGGATGGAGGGAGGGAAGAATGATCTATCTAAATAAAACTGTGTGTTTGCCTGTAATATTGACGTTTATAAGATTAATAGCTGTGAAGGACATCTTCAAAAACATAAATAAATAAATCACCCTGCACTGTTGCTGGAAGTTGTATTTTACTTGGGGAATGGACAGATGCTGAGCATTTATATATCAGCGGACATGGAACTGGTATCTGATGGAAGCAGCAGGTAGCAAACTAATTAGTCAGCTCTCATTAGTTAAACGGCTTGATAATTGCTTTTGGAAGTCCAGGGTTGTCTAAAGAAAAACTGAATGGAAGTCATACAAAGCCAAAAATGGCGTGTAAAGAACAGTAAGAACTTTATGGTCCTGAGAGTATATATATGTCCCTAAGAACAGTTCTGCTGGATCAGGGCTACAGGCTAACCTACAACAGGCTTTTGCTTTCAACAGTGGGCAGCAAAATCAGGGTTGGTGCCAGGCCCTTGGCATAGCATTGCTGATGGACACAGACCACCCCCTGCAGTGATCTGTGAACCGCTCTCCCAGTAGACCTCTCCCAGTAGACCCAACATGACAGCTACTGCTTCAGATAGGTGGCAGCACTCAGTTGGCTGTCACCCCGTCCCATACTTACATGGATTTGTGAAGGCAGCACAAACATTGGGGGGAGGTGTGCGTGCCAAATTTTGGCCTTGTACAGAGTGCCATAGTACTCCAGGTCCACCACTGGCTGGAGGCAGGTGACTCTGGGAAGATCACAAACCCTATGAAGGCAGGAACCCTCCATGGCTATTTCTCCCCAGCATCTGAGACTCGAAGATATAATCCTTTTAAGATGGAGGTTCCACTGTGCTACCAAGGCTAATGGGTACTAGTAGGCTTAGCTGCCACGAATGGACCCAGATCCTTTCTTAAAAGCCATGTAAACTGGTGGCCATCAATGCGGTCTGGAAGCAATATTTCATCAGCTAATTACATGCTGTGTGAAGACACACAGCTTATATCTTCCTTGGAAGTCAGTTCCATTGGGTTACCAAGACTCTCTCTTGGAAGCATGAAAGTGGCTGATCAGCACACAGCTAATCTATGGAATTCGCTTCCATAAGATGTAATGATGACCACCAAGTCACGGAGAATGAGGCTTGCAATGGCTACTAGTTATGATGGCTAGGTTCTGTCTCCACAGTCTGAATACCAGTTGCTTGGAATGACAAGTGGGGTGAGAGCTGTTGCACTCACATCCTGCTCCCGAGCTTCCTATATGCATCTGGTTGGCCACTGTAAGAATAGGATGCTGGACTGGATGTCCTGAAGACAGGTTTCTCTCCAACTGCTCTCTTACTCACTCTCTTCTCATGCAGAATCAAAATGTCTTTCTGTTTGGGAAGGGCTGTAGCTCAGTGCTTCAATTCCTGGAGTGATTAAGATGGGAAGGACCCCTTGCCTGAAACCCTGACAAGCCCCTGCTAGTCAGTGCAGACAACACTATTCAGTCTGGGCCAATGATCTGACTCTGTTTAAGGCAGCTCTCTGTGCCCCTAAGCAGACAGAAGCATATTATGTCCCTGAAAACAATTTATTGAAGCTCCCCCCCCCCCGGTAATTCTGACACCTATGCCTCTCTTCAATGTCTTTTGCTGGTCCTGAGCACAGCAAAATGTGACGGTTCATTTTCTTCACACAACACCTATTTAATGTGGCACATTTTGTCTAAAAAAAAAAATAGGGACATGGGATGTTGCCCCTAAAGAGACTGTGATATAAATGGCCCAAGGATGAAGGTGAAGGAGGCAAGGGTTTCCCCTCAAGGGACAAAAATTAAGAAGCCTTGTCTCAAAATACCGCTTCCTCCCCTCAGGAAGTACATGCTTAATTGGGTGTGTGGGGAGTTGGTGTGTGAACTAAGGATGTCACATCATCCTCAAACCGATCGATCATTCCCTTAGGAGACTGGACCCTATATCAGCCAATGGGTAGCCTAATGTAGATGGAACTCTTTTCATTAAAATGTTACAGCTTCATAATTTTTGAAGTACAGTACCTATTTTTAAAAGGTCAGGTCCTTGGTTGACTAAGACAATCACACACACCCCTACACATCAGAATGTCCTGTTGAAATCAGTTAGTGTATTGTGGAGGGGATCACTTATGGATAGACATGTCTAGTGTTGCACAGTTAGACAGTTCAAAGCAAAATAATTCAGAGAAGTTTGCCTAACTGTCCAAAATCAAACATGTTGTGCATATAGTTTAGAAACAGCTCTAGTCTATAGGTTCACATGTTGGTGTGAATCAAGGTGACAAAATCCACCCCAAGAGAACAATTCATTATTGCTCATAAGCTGATGGAAAGGTGTTACCCTAGAGCCAAGTTTGATTGCAAAATATTCTTGCACCCAGTTAATCATCTTATCTTATAAACAGTATACTGCAGTTCAGGGCACTTTCCTCTCTCCTCTTCATTTTGATAGTGGAAGGTCAGTGAGTCATGTATTAAAAAGCTCTTTAAACCACCTATACTTAAGAATGAAATTATTATTCTAGTTTAAACTCAGCAGTTTGTTTGTGTGCATGTGTGTGTCAGCCCCGACCCAGTGATTCTACAATAGCTCACAAAGATGATTAGGTTTTAAATACCAGTTCTTTCATACTCATCCTGGAGGTCTTGGAGAAAACAGGATGGAATAAACAGGCATGTAAATACCCCATCATTTTGGAAATGTTCAAAATGGCTTGGAGATTCGTAGCTATTCAGCGGAGTGTGAGTTGCAATTCTGAGGCCAACACTGAAAATCTATGGATATTCTTGTAGAAGTACTGTAGAATTTCACAGTAATTTTGTAAACTGTTTAGAGATCTTTTGTTTAAAATTTGTTAAATAAATATCTTAAAAAAAATAAAAGTCCTCGTGAAAATTCACCAGCATTTTAGTGTGAATTTCTCCTAATAAAGATTTTTTTATGCAGTGTGTGTGTGTGTGTGTGTGTATGAGAGAGAGAAAGAGAGAGAGATCAGTTTTCTCTAATATAATGCATTTTAGTATGCTATTTTCACTAACGTATTTTTAACACACATACAGTGGTACCTTGGGTTACAAACGCTTCGGGTTACAAACTCCGCTAACCCGGAAGTAGTACCTCGGGTTGTGAACTTTGCCCCAGGATGAGAACAGAAATCATGTGCTGGCGGTGTGGCGGCAGCGGGAGATCCCATTAGCAAAAGCGCACCTCAGGTTAAGAACGGTTTTGGCGTAATAACGGACCCTCCGGAACAAATTAAGTTCTTAACCACTGTATTCCCTTAATATATGCATTTTCACACACATTGTTCAGTTGGAGAAGGGCATATTTTGAAGGATAGTTATGTTTCAGTTTGTGTATTAGTTCAAGAAGTTAGGTTGTTTTTCATTAAGATGCAAACAAAATCAAAATTCGTCCATCTAACCCTCATGCCAGCTTCAGCCAATTAAAAAAAAAATACTTGGCAAGAGATTTATCCAGTGGACAGCAATATATTTTTCTCCTCCTATAATGCTAGAACATGGGTTTGGAAATTGCATGAATATTTGGAAACTTCATGAAACAAGCTGTTGGAGGCAGTGTGCCTCTGGATACCAGTTGCTGGGAATCACAAGAGGACAGTGCTCTTGCACTCAGGGGTCCTGTTTTCGGGCTTCCTGCAGGAATCTGGTTGGTCGCTGTGAAAACAGGATGCCAAGTCTTTGGCTTGTTCCATGATCATCCATTCAAAACTTAGAATACAGATAATTTCCCAGATTTGTATGGTACATATTTGAATACATTAGTGCCTCCAAGATCCCTGCTTTCAGTTACTTGAAGTTTTCCAACTAATACTTTTGCATCTTGCTCCCTCACCATAAGCAAGAAGCATCTCATTGGAGTTAAATAGTTGATCAAACTATTAAGAAGCTGAAGATTAATCAATGAAAACTTCATTAATTTGGAGGAAGAAACAGAATGCATACAAATGAAAAAAAAACGCACAAGTGTTTATTTTTCTCGAAACGCATGTGCTTGGGAGTCTCTGCACTCTGGGCACAAAGCAGAGCACTATGGCTTCCATTGTAGGCAGTAATAAATGTTGTTTGTGTCCTCATATTGCTGATGAAAGAGCAGTAGTGTGGAAGCTACCATAGGTTCCCTTCCCCACTATTCCTGGATAATAAAGGAAGGTTAAAGGAGGCATTTATCCCTCTCCCTAACCCGTGTCTCTTGTGCTTTCAGGGCAAACATTTCTCATTACGATTTTTATTGCTGTTGGTGTTTCACCTTTTTGGGTTGTGTTTTTTTTTAAATCTGTCTTGACCACAGGTAAGGAGATATATATATTGCTGGCAGATTAACTGGCAGTTTCTTTGGGCAGCAATTTCCTCAGTCATTCTAGTGTCCCTATCAAACATTTTCATCAATTGTCACTAAGATGGAATTGACAGGATCCCTTTTGTAAATGTTTGTAAGCTTGCTGTGCACCTTACTCTGTGCAAATAAGATCACCTTCTAAGTTGCAATTCCCCTGTTTCTCTCCACCCCAGCCCTTCAGGAGGATTACAGTTTTATTTACTTTTCTCACATGGGCATTTCCCCCCCTCAGTTTAAATAAATAGCATTCCTGTCAACTTAATACTTTCCCTCCACCCCATATTCTTTTGGATTGAACCAGAGCAGTGGTTTTCAAACAAAGATACCTGTAGATGAAGACCCAAATATCTACTTTAAGACTAGCCAGATTGCTAACAATCATGTCCGGGTTGAATGGAATGCAAAAAGGTCCCCACATCACTTCCATCCTGGACACCTTTGAGCCCAGTGATAACTTGTTGTATTTTAGCTGCTTTGGTATCTCTTAAAATGAAACCATCTGAGTGAGCAAGCAGTTGGGTTGAGAGTGTTAATGAGACTTTATTTTGCTGTAGGCATATAAAAAGCTATAAAGAGGCTCATACTTTCGCGGAACTGGAGTTTGCAAATGCGTTACTGCTTTATCATCATTGCTGCCAACATCTGAAGGGCACTATTACTGCAAAGCAAACTTTAACAGAGTGCCCACTTTTCCTTCCCTCTCTTAATTAGCAAAACATCACATCCTGAAATATTTGTTAATGCCAGTTAAGACTTCCCAGTGTGGCAGCTCTCGTGCCTGAGGTATTGGTCTGTTAATCACAATGGAACGGCATGGCAGCGCAGCAGGGGAATGGCGTCTTGTCAGTCAAATATGGCTTGGGAAAGGGCTGCATCTTAGTGGCAGAGCGGGTGCTTTTCTTTTTTAAAAAATTGCAATTTCCAGTTATCTGCATTTCAATAGTTTTACAGTAATTTTAACAAAACTCGACTTCCTTCCTCCTCTTTCTGTGGTTTCTTAAATTTATATTTATCATTTCCTGCATATTTTAAGTTAAATTAACTTATTCTTTTATTCATCTACTTTAATTATTTACTCTTATGAAACTGCAGGTTATTTTAATAATTCTGCCAATGTCCTTATCTGTTTACAATTTATTTGTACATATTCAATAAACCATTTCCATTCTTTTATAAAACGTTTGTTGTCTTGATTTATTTCCCAGTAACTTTAGCCATTTCTGCACAGTCCATGAGTTTTTGTATCCAGTCTTCTTTCACTGGGACTCCTTCTTTCCATTTCTGGGCAAATAACATTCTTGCCACTGTAGTCGCTTGCATCAATAAATTTCTATACTGTTTAGGTAGTTCTACCCCTATAATGCCCAGAAGGAACATTTTTGACAAATGTTAACATCTTTTTCAATTCATTATATATCATTTCCCAGTAAGCTTTAACCTTACTGCAAGACTACCACATATGATAAAAAGTACCCTTCTTTTTGTATTTCCAACACTTATTCAATTTTGATATACCGGTATATATATTTTTTGCCAGTTTACCCAGTGTTAGATACCATCTATATAACATTTTCATTTAGTTTTCTCTTAAACCATAGCTTGCTGTAAATTTTATATCTGTATTCCACAATCGTTCCCATGCTTCCATATCTATATTATAACCAATATCTATTGCCCAATGTATCATTGTTTTTACTTGCTCATCCTTTGTTTCCCAGTCCAATAATATCTTATACATTTTAGACAGCACTTGAACATTACATTCCAACAGATCTCTCTCCATTTGTGATATTTGTTCCCCAAACCCTTGTTTCTTATCTTTCTTAAATACTTCATTCAGTTGATGATATTGTATCCATGTTGTTAACTTTCCTGATAAATCCTTAAATTCTTTTAATTTAAACTCTCCTCCCACCGGAATTGATTGAAACAAAAATAACATTCTTGGTAATACATTCATTGTTATAGTCATCAGCAGAGTAGGTTCAGTCCTTGGAGCCTCCATCCAAAAGGACCATAGAATTATAGAGTTGGAAGGGACCTCAAATGTCACCTATCAGGTAACCCATCATGGGAAACATCATTACCTGTGAGCCAGAGCTTTAATTAGCTATTTGTTTAAAATAAATAACTATACAACCACAAGGCAGCTTCCATATGGCATTAAATAGAGATTCCAGTTTATCTCATTTTTCTCATTTTCCCAATCTTAAATTCAGTTCTCCACTTTTTTATATCAGTTTGTGAATCTGATTTTTAGTGTGAATTTCTCCTAATGTATACCTCCTTAGTATGCAATTTTGTCTAATATATACACTTCTGTATGCAACTTGTATATTTTTACAAAGCCAATTTTCCCTAATACAATGCAATTTTGCATGTTATTTTCACAATTATGTGCATTTTCCCTGTTCACTTTGCCCTAGAATGCACTTTTTATTTTGTTTTGGAAGTATTTTAACATTGTATGTCAAGGTGCTATAACCCAACCTGGTACCTTGTCGAAGAGTGGGTAATTAATTCTAATAAGTGGTTAATTAATTCTAATACTAGCAACAATAATTTGTGTACATATTACCTGACTAGAGAACTGTATTAAAATATTCAGGGAACTGCAAGTGTTGAAGTATGGCTGTGTCGAAACACAGTCAATACTTTACATATTGTTTTGTAAAGTATTAATTAGATAGTTTTGCCCTTAAATGTGAATTGAATCAAATCCCCCCCCATCCCTTCTATTAAAACACACTCAGGACCACCCAACAGCAGACATCTTACAAAATTATCATACTATGCCACAGCATAAAAACCATAAAGCTCGCCAGAGTAATAAAAGACAGGACCCAACCAGCACAATGCAATTTTAAACCAAGTAAGCCTTAAAACCCTTACGGCCAATTGCAGTCCAGTGGGGCTGCAGCTCCTTTCCTTTTACAAGAAATCCATCTGAAGTAGATGAGCCTTCAGAGTCTACAGTAAGGCAATTCTGGGGTCCACGGACAAAGAGTATGACTTTGCAGTTTCCTATCATCTTATGACAATCCCAGTTATCTCGAACCTGCTCCCAGAACAGCAGCAATCCACACTGGACCATTCATTTCGCAACTCTGTGGGCATATTGAAGCAAGCAAGCAATTTATTGCAACCAATGGACTAAAAAATTTAAAAGCATATAGCACATAAGACTAAGGGAAAACCAGATTGTAAGGCGCAAAAGAAGAACAATCATATAAAACAACAATAATGTTGAGTGAGTCCCTGAAGCCGGTCCTTCCAGCTTCAGGTGTTTAACTGTTCTCTTGTCCTCACTGCTACCAGAATAAATTCAGCCACTGTCAGAGATACATTTGCATTTTTACCTTCCATTGAATATAAAATTGAATCAACCTTCTTGGAAATTTGGTAAGCAAAGGGCGAATCATATGAAGTCCAGCACAGAAATGACAGGAGAGAAAGACATATTCTATAGACTCTACTTCCTATTATTACAGGTGCCTATAGCGAAGGGGAAAGGGATGGCAGCTTACCTTTCCCAAAGTATTTGGGATGGAAGAACATTAATTCTGGTCAGAATAAGAGCTCTGCAGTATTTAACAACATGCAGATTGCTAAAATAGGCAGCTAGGTGGAATGGATCGCCGTAAGAGATACCTAAGGAGCAAGGTGAACAGGTTGTACATGAACGAGCCAGAGTGCTGAAAATTAAGCATCTGAAATAGTGTATGTGACAAGAGTTTGTGATCAGCAATGCTACACCACATGTCAGGCTTCAAGGGGTAAACCACAGTTCCCAGGATTATTGGGGGGGGGCGGGAGATGTGCTTTGAATTTGCTTTAAATGCTGGTATGTACTGTATGCACCCTTACATATGGAGACTGGAAGGATGAACACCCATCATCAATTATACAATGGGCCAAAGACCTTAATGCCTTTGCTACTTTTGAATACCATAAGCATCAATTTCATTTGTATATATATCAGAGCATCTGGATGGCATATATTGACTTACATGTTTAAACCGAGGTGGATATACTAATGGTCATTGTATTATTAATGTGCACTGATGTTTTCCTTGGCTTATTCTTTTCTTTTCTTGTCCTTCCTTTTGTTTGTTAAACTTGCTATAAAATTGAATAAGAAACAGTTAAATAGAAACATGACACCTCTTTAGAAGACCTTGTATTCTGTCCTGGTCCCCCCCCCCCCATTAATGTACTGTACAGTGGTACCTCTGGTTACGTACTTAATTCATTCCGGAGGTCCGTTCTTAACCTGAAACTGTTCTTAACCTGAAGTACCACTTTAGCTAATGGGGCCTCCTGCTGCCGCTGTGCCGCCAGAGCATGATTTCTGTTCTTATACTGAAGCAAAGTTCTTAACCTGAAGCGTTATTTCTGGGTTAGCGGAGTCTGTAACCTGAAGCGTCTGTAACCTGAGGTACCACTGTATTATTGTAAGGCCCATCCTACTGTCCCTGTGCACATTTATTTCTTTATTTGCTGTTGAACTAGGCAGACTTTAAAATAGAGGGCTGTCCTCTGTACAGAAGGACACTGTGCCACCCTTGCTATCAAAAATGGCCAAGTAGGGATCAAACTGGGGGCAGCAGTGTCTAAAGTGAGTCGGAATCAGGCAATGCAAAACATCCCTGGTACATGAGAACAGTTGGAGCGTTGGCAGTTTCTGATGGTGTAAATCTAATTCTCTTGACCAACCTGCCTGGCAGATTGTATCTGTATTGCAGTTTGCTTATCGGCTTCTCCACCCCGCTTTGATTCCTTGAGTTTCAGCCAATCGGCTAATTAAGAGCAAATGTTCATTTCAGTCAGGTAAATAAAGGGATGGCTTCTGAACTGATAATTAAATGGCTTTTTAGAGTGGGCCAAGGGTTTTAATGGGAGACCAGGGAGCTCTTAAGTTTCCTTTGTTTACTTCAGCCAACTGAATAGTATTTTAATGAAAGCAGTGGACAGAGGAGGCTGTTTGATAAAGCCAGGCCTTTAAAAAAAAAAAGGAAAAAGGAAAAACATGGCAATTGATAGGCTAAAATTGTTTGCCTGTGTGCTGTTATATGTGGCCCCACCCTTTCTGCACATGTATATTTCTGTTCCCCCATGATTCCACCATGAAAACGGAAAGAAAGAATTGTATGCCAGTATTCCATCCATGTTTTGTCCCTTTATTCCTGCAATTTTCTGGGTTATTTGGGTTGCAAACATTTTTTTTTTTTGGAAGTGATTAACATAAAAATGAGTGCTGAACTTCAACTATATTCTGCTATGTTTTGAGAAGTGGCTTTCACATCATGTGAAAGATCATATATAAAGTGGAAATCAACAGTTAGGTAAATGTCAAGGAAACAGAACAAAGTGCCGTGTGAATGCTGCCTGAGTGTGTTCCATGCAGTTTGGAACCTTGATAACCCAAGGTTCTTGACCATGGGTAGGACTCTCAGTGCATTGCTGGACACATTGAAGAAGCCCCTTTTGGACCATTGCAAATGAAAGCATCACTGGCAGAGATAGGAATGTTGGGGGCTTGGGCGGGGGGGCACTTCTATTTTTAACATGATGCCTGAATAAGAGCTGCAAATCCTTTCTCTTGGCACGAGGTGACATTGTGCTGTTCCCATGTGGGAGAAATCTATCTGCAAACCCAGCATCCTTGATTAATCTGCACTCTGGGTGCAAACTGAATTGGTGGAAGTTCAGCAATCTTGACTTGCTGATTCAGAGTGCATGGTCTGGATGTATGTGTGTTCACTGGGAGTCTGGGCTAAAACACTTTAACCTGAGCTAAAGGGAGGTGGCTCTGGCATGTTTTCTTTGCATGGAGATGCATAATGCATAGGATCCTGGCTGGTAACCCTTAATACAGTTGGGCCCTGACCTGGTTTTTCTCCAGATGGAACAGCAGCATGAATGTTTAATACAGTAGTGTATGATGGCAGCGGAACAAAGAAGAATGTGAAATGAACTATAGGAATCCAACCACAGCGCACAGCTCTGGAATAACATCTGCGTGCGTGTGCATATGTGATGATATCTTGCCAGTGCCGTGTTTGCATAAAGGGATTTGTGCATGATGTGGTCTATGCCTTAAGGAGGAGAAACAAAGCCTTAGTTGTAGCAGGAAGGATTGGTGACTTCTAAATTCCTATCAGAATTATCCCCCCATTCTAGGTCTGAGGCCCCTGAGAATGAAGCATTGAGCCTGACCTTAGTTCAGTGCGTCTGGCTGTTAACCACAAGGTTGGTGGTTCGAGCCCACCCAGGGAAGGCTGTTAGCAGAATTCCTACATTACAAAAGGTTGCATTAGATGGCCTAGTCTAGTTGAACTAGATGTGCCTCCTTATGGGTACAGTGGTACCTCGGGTTACAGACGCTTCAGGTTACAGACTCTGCTAACGCAGGTTAAGAACTTTGCTTCAGGCAGGTTAAGAACTTTGCTACTTTCCTGCTGGCTTGGCAGAGGTGAGGGATGAGAGGGGCCAGCGAGGAGGGGTGACACCCCTCCCTCTCTGGCCTGCCCCTCGCTCTGCCCAGCGCCCAGCCGAGTGCTGAAAAAAGCCCTTTTAAAAAAAGAAGGAAAGGAAAGCAGGCTGCTTTCTTTCCTTTCTCCTTTTATTTAAAGGGCATTTTTCAGCGCTGGCTCAGTGGGGAGGTGAGGGGCGGGCCAGCGAGGAGGGGTGAAACCCCCCCTCTCTGGCCCACCCCTCGTCTCCGCAATGTGGCTCTACCCAGCCTGCTGTGACACGTGCCTCCACACAGGGCGAAGAGGCTTGCTACGCCCCTGCCTCAGGTTAAGAACGGTTCCAGGTTAAGAACAGACCTCCAGAACGAATTAAGTTCTTAACCCGAGATACCACTGTACTGCAAGTGGCAATGAGCATTTGCTGTGTTCTTCTCTGGATATTTGTGGGTCTTCAAAAGGTTGCACATTTCTTATTTTTCAATTAATTTGAAAACAATCCCCCCCCCAAAAAAAACTTTATTTTTGTTATGCATTATTGGAGATGCAATGCCACTTATCATTGATCAGAGTCTGGAAAGGAAAATTGTAGAACAGGTTTGAGTGACATTGTTCCATGCCAAGAATTTACACGATTCTTTCTGAATAATGGAAGGGTGGCCACCTCCCCACACCCCACACCTCCCCCCTTAGCAACCCCACTAAACAGTAGCAAAGGTGAGAGCAAGCAACTGATCAGTGCCATTGCTGTCCCCTTTTGCATAGGTGGTTATGCTTTGATCCTCTGAATTGTTCTTCTTTCATGTGGAAGTCATTTGTAAATGAAAGGAAAGATAAGCACGCCCTGCTTTGTACCCATGGCTCTTTTTGCTAAAACGTCACCTTAGATCAGAGCTGTTTAGCTTTCTGAAACCTTTGTAGCCTGTGTTTGGAGGCATTGACACTGCAGCAAAGCCAAGAGGATCTAGATTGCTATTGAGCAGGGGTAGGCAACCTAAGGTCCATGGGCCGGATGCAGCCCAATCACCTTCTCAATCCGGCCCACGGATGGTCCAGGAATCAGCGTGTTTTAACATGAGTAGAATGTGTGCTTTTATTTAAAATGCATCTCTGGGTTATTTGTGGGGCATAGGAATTTGTTCATCCCCCCCCCCAAAAAAATAGTCCGGCCCACCACATGGTCTGAGGGACGGTGGACCAGCCCACAGCTGAAAAAGGTTGCTGAACCCTGCTATTGAGCAAGGATAAATGTTGTTATGATGTCTGGAGCATGTGTGGAGGAAGGGTCTGAGTGTTCCACAGTTTTTGGGAGGGAGGGGGCAGCTGCCATGTATCTCCCTGCATTGATACATTGCACATTTCTGATGAAGTCCTGGCTAGATGCTCTCTATGCTGCAACAGATAATGCAGGTCCACTTGTTATCTTGGGCTTATGCACTTTGTCCACTTGTGTGCTACTTTATGGCAAGCATGGGCTGATTTCTACCCTGGGAACTCTGCTTATTATTTCCTGGATTCCTCATGATTCACTGATGTGCGGTAAATTTACAGTTCATGACTGCTGGCTCGGGACTTGAGTTAAATGATCCTGAGTATTCACTCTTGCTTAGAAACAAGTGTCATGCCAAATGAAACCAAGTTCTGCATAGGCCTTGTGTTCTGACAATTTTTTTGTGAGAAATACCAACATCAGCTAGACCCATCACTACTGCTTGGCAGTAGGGGAAGCCCATCAGGAGGCTTCCCTGACAGATGGAGGGTGCCTCCTTGAGAACACTTTGTCCCTGGAGTTGCCATTGTGGAGAAGAGCAGGCTTTTGAACTAGAACCTGTGACTCTCTAGACATTGCTGAACTACAGCTACCACCACCCCTGACCATTGGTCATGCCGGCTGGGGCTAATGAGAGCAAGTTCACCACACCTGGACTAGATGTCACTTATCCCTTCCAGTGTTTACTCCTCTCTTCCAGAACATATCATTGGCTGGTTCTAATTCCTCTATATCAGATATCTGCGTGATGAAGACTTGCCAGTGGTTGCAGTCCTATGGGTAGCTCTGAGTGGCTTGCTCCAACAAAGGTTCAAGATCAACTGAGGTCTTGTGAATCCCTTCCTCCCATCCACATTTCCCATGCCCGAGCCCTTTGGTTGAAAGGGCTAATTCCTGGTGCAAATGATGAGCACTTCGTTGTTTCTCTCTGCCTTCCCACTTGCTGCAACCTCCACCTTTGGGCAGGCATGATAGTGCAAGAGGCACTCCACTCCTCTGGTGCAGTGGCAGACCTTGGGATCTCAAATTTCAGTGGCACCAAAATTCAGCACCTCTCACCTTCAATTTTACATTACAGTTGCAGCACCTCCAAGTCTCTGCGTCCAGTCACACTTCCCTAAATCCACCTCTGTCTGGTGAGCCAGGCTTCTTTAGAGACAGCATCTGTGAAGGTCCTAGTTGAGCCTCTGCAGGCTCCAGGCCACCAGTTTTAAGTTCCAAGGGCTCTGGACCATCAGTCTCAGAGCTCTCTGAGTTCTGTGAACTACATACTAGAATCAGGAGACTGGCCTAGTTCCCCAGCTGAACTCAGCTGACCTCTCCTCCTTCTTCAAGCTTGAGGCCCATGCTATGACAGGAGGTCTTCTGCCTCTCAGTGATACTTGTGAAGCACTGATGGGCATTACACTGGGCAGATGTGGGTCCTGTTTTCAAATGCAGTGGATTTTTCCCCCTTTGAAAGGCTTTGAGGTGTCACTTGCAATCATGTGTAAGATGGTGCCAGTAGCCTGTGAGTATTGTACCAAATGTAAAAGTACAAGCTATTCTGAATAATGTATTATTTATTGTGCATTAAGTTATTAATAGAGCTAGCAGTCTAACATTGCTGAGGACAAACTTCAGTTGGGGGGCTAAATATTACTGTAAAGTGTAGGAGTTGCCAGATTAATCTTTGCTTTCTGTTTCAACCAATTCCTAACCCTCCCCCCACAACAAGCTGAATGCATGTTCTGATTTTTTTTTTTAAGATTCTTTTCTCAGTTCTTTTGGGAAATAAAGAGGGGGGAATCAACATTCACATGCTGTATTTGTTCCTGGCAAAGACTGCTTTTCTCTGGATGGGATCTCCAGGATGGTGTAATAACATTCATTTATTTATTAGTATTATTACTTTAAATAGAAATACAATTCCTTTTGCCATAATGGTGAAGACTGTGACCTGTGAGCTTCCTCATTGCTATCCAGCTGCTAACTGTAGGTGGGCATCTTAAAGCTGTCCCACCCCACCCCACCCCACCCCACCCCACCCTGCTCTCCCTTCTTAGAATTTTTTTCTTAAGCTTTAAGTCAAACATGAACTGGACAGCCCTTCAGATAGAGGACTCACTTATCTGATGGCATGTCTCCCATCCACATCAGCAGGCTACACCAAGCTAAAATTTTCATTTGTGTGTAGAGAAAAAGATTTGATTACGGAATAAAAAACATATTGCTTTTTCTGATAAACTTATTTTGACTCGTGTGTGTGTGTGTGTGTGTGTGTGTGTGTGTTTAAAGCTGCTGTAAAAGAAATACTTTCTCTTGGGTCAGAAAATTGTTGGATTCCACTGTATGTTTTCTTAGCTATCAATAAAATGTAAAAAGGAGAAGAGTAGAGTCTGCTCTTGAGTGCTCAGGATGGGTGAGGTACAAATCTAAAGTAAAGAGCAGAATGTTCATGCCATTCTCCATTCAGTTGTGTGAATAGAGAAACAGGGCTGCCATTGCCAGTATCTGTAAGTTAATTGCTTCTGGATGTGCCTGTGCTGTGTATTCTTCATACAACAGCACAGTTTAGTGAATAAAGATAAACAAGAATTACCTTCCATGTATGCATGTAAATAATAAAACCTCAAAAAAGGATATTGCAGAGTTGGAAAAGGTTCAGTCTCGTGTTCTTAATTATGGTTTTAAATCCACTGCTTTGGCAAGTTGTCCTACTCCGCTTTTCTGATTATTTGCTTGCACATCAACAGTACTGACTTTCAGGTTATGTTGATGATACCAATACAGTGTACACATAACCCTTCCCCCACAATTAATGTCTTACAAGAATTAGATGCTCTGTGAAATTCACAATTCTGTTGCAACAAGGCTTCCTTGTGATGGAGTCATTTCTGTGTTTTTCTGCCCTCTGGGAATCTGATCTTCCAAGCCACCGTTTAGTTCATTCTAATTACCTTAATAAAGATTCCTCTTCTGTGCTGATTAGTAAGCTGTTTCCTTGTTAAGAAAAGTGATAGTACACAAATGCTATTTGGATGTCTAAGGCCACTCAGCTTGACTGATCATTTCACGGCAGTGTATCATATTATGTGCTACATCTTTGTACATCAAGATGCAGATTGTAGAACATCTCTGTATATGCTTTCTAAGTGGGAAGGTATGATTCATTCATAAGCAAGGCCAACAGTTTTAACAAATTAGTACAGTACTAGCTTGCTGTTTGGTGCTAATAGCCAGGCCTTCTGCATATCATAATCACTCAGAATTGGTAGCTTATTTGAGCTAACAGGGAATACTAATAACAGTAACCATAACAACAACAATAATCATAATAAATTTTCTATACAGCCCTCCATCCAAGGCTAAGAGGGCAGTTTACAATATAAAATAAAGTACGGTACATAGCATAGTACGTAATGAACAAAAATAATATCTCCCTCCCACAACAATTTAAAAGGCCATAGATTGTTCAATTAGCCAAAGGCCTAGAAGAAGAGGGATGTCTTTGTCTGGAGCCTAAATATATGTAACAAAGGTACCAGGTGAGTCTCCCTGGGGAAAGTATTCCTCAAGTGGAGAGCCACTGCAGAAAAGGCCAGTTCTCATGCTGCCATCCTCCGGACCTCTCATGAAAGGGGGTCCATGAAGCCTCAGAGGATGATTGCAGGGTCCAGGTCAATTCATATGGGGAGAGGTGGTCCCTGAAAGGACATCAGTCAGAAGTGTTGACACCAGAGGAAAGAAACTAGTGAAGTTGATCGTGGTAGTGCAGCTGCTTGTTGTTCAATGGATAGTGAAATGGGGGAAAATCTATCAGAAAAGGAAACGAGTGGAAATTTCCACATTTGGCAAGTCAGGGACAGAAATCTTGCAAGTGAATAAGCCTGGTATCAGCTATCATTAGTTGTTTTTAGTCCACAAATGTGACACACAAGCCATGTACTATCTGCACTGTTTTAGATGTTTCCCTTCCATTGTAATGCATTGACATTTATTCGTTTTGGCCATGGCGGGTAATGAGATGAATAAAACAGATTTTAGCAGAAGGTAAACTGTAGCAGAATGGAAACTGTTCTGATAGTGAGGAAGACAGGACAAGACAGAAATGGCTGCCTCCTTACAGCCTTAGTACTGGGACACTCAGCTTTACACATACTATGCCAGTGTTGAAAGATCTGCATTGGCTGCTTCATCCACCCACATGAAACATAGGAGCTGCCATTAGTCCATTAGGTGAGTACTGGCTACACTAACAGGCAACGGGTCTTCAGGATATAAAATAGTAGTTTTCCCCAGCTCTGCTGTCTGAGATACTTTCACTGGAGATGCCACTGATTTTGATCCCCTGACCCTTCTGATTGCAAAACACATGCCCTAGCACCAAACTATTTGTCTGGTTCCATCCAAAGGCTCCACAGTGCAATGAAACAATTCATGAAAGAAAGACCTCTGAATATTGTTTTCACCTTATGTGATGTTTCTATGTGCTGGTTTTTGCGGATGAAACAAACAGCGTGTCTGCAATATTTATATGTGCGATAAACAAATTTAAGGCAGCGAAGCATCCTCCTGTTTATGCCCCCTCCCACACGCTTGTATATCAGTTATGCTAATAAATAGTGCTTGTCTTCACAGAGGTTTTATTAGTTGCTATAAACAGTGCGGCTTGGGGTTTCTTTTTATTTAGTTTTTTTGTTTTTGTTTTGAAGAAAGAGAGAGGCATCCTTGTTATCTTGTTATTGGTGACCTTCCTGCAGCAGCTGATGTGACTGATGACATAATAGGTAATGGGGAGAGATGGTGCATTAATATTTAATCAGGACAGAGAGGTTTATTATGGAAACATGTAAAACGCTCTCACAGCTGTCGTTTGTAATGACTGCTGGAGTCAAAAAGGTATGTGCCCACTTGTCTACGGGATTAAGTTTGGAACACTAGGGAGGATGATAAAAAGTTAAAGCAACTCAGTGGACCAATTTTATCCTTCTTCTTCTTCTTCGGTGATCACTCGTAGCCAAGTAAGATTGTCTTCCATAAACACGGTTTTAACAATGAGTCCGTAAGTGAATGTGGAGGCCAATTCTGGATCCACGCGTCCTTCCACAGTGGGGACATTGGTTTCCAGGTGGGAGTTGATCATGGGGAGGGTCCTCTTAGCACGTTCTCCCTTGCATCCTGAGTTCCTCGTTCTAATATCCCAAATGTTCCACCCACTTAAGAAGAGTAGCACATAGACCTGTTCCTCCACCACTGCAACCAGCTCTGTCACCCGCCTCTCACTCCTGCCCAGACAACAGTGTTAGTGGTCATATGGAGAAGGCGGAACAGCAACTCCCACAGCCTGCTTGCTCATTGGCTATCTGACCAGTAAGCAGGTGGTAGGAATTATAAGGAAGATGAGTAGCAGAAGCTGGTGAGCTAAAATCATGGAAGGAGACGAAGCCATGATAGGCACCGGGGCGGGGGTGGGGGGAATGCCATCTGCAAAAGTTATCTCATATTAAGAATCTCCTTGCAAGTACTAGTATTATCACGAAGAAAGGGTCTAGCTCCAAGTGGGACTAGATTTCTACTTTAAGAGACAATATTGCATATACTGAGCCAAGTTCAAGATGTTACCACTGATATATAAAATCTTTAAGAACTTGGGACCAATTTACTTGCAGCATTATTCCATATGTGCTCGCTCAGCCACTTAAGTGCAGACCCAGGTCACCAGGCCTGAGCTTCCACAGCCGCTGTCTGCCAGAACCACCATTGGAAGAACTTGCAACAACAGCAGCAAATACATTCTATGCTTATGATAATATTTTATTCCCTTGCTAATTATGCTGCTTTAAATGTTTGTTTTACATTTTTCTTCCTTCTGGTAGTGTTTTCTCTTGAAACATTTCAAGGTTGTTGGTTTTTTTTAAACTTTGCTGTGTTAAATTCTCATTCCATACCTGACCTTCTTTGTAATGTTTTATTTCAAAATCTTAAAGACAATATTTTAGTTTCCTGTTACTTTTGTTGCTTTTGAATGTATACTTAATACTTGACATTTTTCTGTAATGCTTTATACTGGATTGTTTTAGTCTATGCTTCAGTGTAGGCTGTCAACCTCTTTTGAGATTTTCTTCTTTAAATTATAAAGCGGTATAGAAATGAATGTATAATAGCAAAGTGCCAGTGGAGCACCCACCTCCAGAGAAACAGGGCTACTCCCATGTCTGACAGCACCAGGGTAGAGGGAAGTGTCAGAGAAAGGTTCCAACTGCTATTGGGAGGGAAGTGGGAATGGAGAGGGAGGTGGGGCTCAAGGCTTTCGTTTTGGAGATGGGTGAGGTGAGAGAGCAAGTTGGAGTACCCCCAACCCACTATCAGGCTGCCCCGATTCCAGCAGAGTTCTCCACATCCCACTGGAGCTTCCTCTCGGTCCTCTATCATCTTGACTTGGCTATTACATACCCTTCCCCTGCGAGATTTCTGAGTGTGATGATTGATCTGTCCATCTGTAGAAGACATTTCCTAACAGCAGTTCCTGATCTCTCAATTGTATGACCAAGGTTGCCTTCACATGACAGTTTACTCCATTTCTCCCAACACTTCCCTAACTGTTAATTTCTGAAGAAGTGTGCAACTGTGCATGCACACGAAAGCTCATACCAAGATCAAACTTAGTTGGTCTCTAAGGTGCTACTGGAATGAATTTTTTATTTTTTATTTTGTTTTGACTATGGCAGACCAACACGGCTACCTACCTGTAACTGTTAATTTCCAAATCATTTCTGAGCCTTGACACAGTGCGAAAACCACTTCCATAAAACTAATGGAATATAGTGCTTGTTAAGCTCTCATTTCTGCTTTACTTGATTTTTCTTTTTTGTAATCTGTTTGCAGCCCCCTTAAGCTGGAAAATCATAGGAGTAAAGTCTTGAAATTTTAGGGCGGTATACTAGCTCAAGTTTCTTTCCTGCCACTTTCATGGGGGAACAGAAGTAGGCATGTGCGGAGAGGGTGGTTGACTAGCAATGTTGTCCAGTGATGGTCATTGTGCCATACCACACCCACTGGTGTAAATGAAATGTAGCAAAACATGATGGTATATCCATCAGAAAGCCACAGTTCCATAGCACAACTGCAGCATCAGAGAAGCATTAGAAAAATGGGACAGAAGTACTAGCTTAGTAATCCGGCAAGCAATATTCCCCACATCTGAATACACCCCACAATATAGAACACAGGGCAGGGCTATGTAAATGAAGGGGTGGGACTATGCAGATTCGGTCTGTATTGGTTCTCACATAAGTTTTGTGAGAGGTGGCAAATTAGCAGGAGCTCCTGAAGTGTACAGGTCCTACGTCTACATTTACCCATCCATGGGTGCAGGCTCCTGGGGTCCAAGGCACCGTGGTTCCCACTAATATTTATTTATTTATTTATTTATTTATTTATTTATTTGAAGGGGCCAGGTCTCCTCAATGTTCAGAGGGGCCACTGTGTGCATGGCGTCAGGACAATGTGCGACATTGCCCATGAGCCCCCTCAATCCTTCGGAGAAGGTGGCGCCTCTGTGCCCATCATGCCAGCTATAAGCATTTTGCTGGTTTCACACTATGCAGATATGTTAGGGGCAGAGGAGTGTGCTGTGCACTAGGTTAGACTATTTGTCCATCTAGTGCAGCATTGTCTACTCTGATTGGCAGCAGTTTTCTAGGATCTCAAATGGAAAGGGATCTTTCCCATCAGCTGCTACCTGATCCTTTTAAGTAGAGAGGCCAGTGTAGTGGTGACTATGCCTATTGGTGCAGGAAGCAGGGAGGCCAATGGCAGGTGGAGTCAGAGCCAATGACAAGCACAGCCAGAGCCAATGAGAAACAGAACCAACTAATCCTAAATTCTGTCCTCATCCTCCTCTCTGCTGAGCTCTGCAAGGGCAACGCTAACACCAAGAAGGAGGTAGCTGATAGGCAGTGCTACCCCCTAGACTGGATATAGCCAGGTGGCTGAGATTGGTGGGGCAGTGTCCCATTTGCTCTGATTGACCAGCCTTTGGTGACCAGGGACTGAATATAGGATCTTCCGCATTCAAAGCAGAAGCTATGGTTACATGTGGCGCAATGGGTCTGTGTCCAGCTGTTAACCAGAAGGTTGGTGGTTTGATCCCACCCAGGGATGAGTGTGGGCAGGATTCCTCCACTGCAGGGGCTTCAACTAGATGACCCTTGGGGTCCCTTGCAACTCTGCAAGTAGTCTATGAAATGTTCCATATAATAAATAAAACAGCTTTACTCTTCCAAGCTCTCCCAGGATGTGGTACAGAATGTGAAGAGGAAAAAGACAAAAAAAAAAGTTATGAAATCCCCCCCTCCAAGTCCCCTATAGGAAAGGTTTTGTTTTGTGGAGGGGGTGTGTGGCTTACTCTGATTTGAGTACATGGCTTCTCTAGCTTCTCCTTTCACCATGCTTAGTCTCTCTTTCTCCTTTCACTTTGGTTTTTAAAAAGATGCTTGATGACAAACTATCTGGGATGCTGTTGCAATGGATTTCCTGCATCAGGGGTTGGACTATTTGATATTTGGACATAGCTCCCAACTCCAGGCCATTCCAAAGACTGCCATTCTTTCTGGGCCAGTGGTCACACCTGGAGTTATGTAGAAGCACAGTGAGCATCCGTCGCAAAATATCTGCCATCATGTTATGGCATAACACAAAAGAGCTGCCACACCTAAACAAAGGGGCATGGGAAAAGATAGGAACACAACATGGCATAGCCGTGCCCCTCCACATCAGTACCCACAATCCATAGAAAGCACAGGCACTTACATTACACCTATGCCATGTATCTTTGCACCTCTCCTCTGTTCAGACTAGATAGGCTATGCCTCCAGTCCTGCCATTCAATGAAATATGAGCATGCAGCAGGGTGTATGTTCAGTGTAGGAGAAGCCAAGCCACCACAAGCAGGAACTGAGCGGGAACAACAAACAATATCTTGTGCACTGTGAAGTTTTAAAGGGATATTTACAGAGGCTTTTGAAGGGCTCGTTTTGGAGGGTATTTGATTGCCTGTGACCCCAGATTCATGACTCCTGATCTGTTCCCTGACCCCAGCTCCATAGCCATCTTATGACTTTTCTAAAAGCTGCCCCCACTTGTTTCTTCCTTGCAGTTCATGCTTACAGTCCCAATGTAGCCTCCCCTTATGTTGCCCCTGAAAGTTCACTCAGGATTGACTCTGGGGACATGCCAGAAATTATGTCACTCTTGGTTGTGCCTCTGCTGGTTGCAGCTCTCCTTACTGAAGTCTAAGCTCCCAGGGGTGAGTGAATCCTCTTACGCTCCAGTAATGCTGAGTATACAAAATCATTTAGTTTACTACCATTTGCATTTTGCTCATCAAAAAGAAAGTAGCACCCCCCCACTCCCACCAAAAATAATAATAAAAAAATGCATTATACAGAATAAGTTGGCAGAGATAAGGCAACAGTACAACTGATTCCAGAATGGTTCTTCTGCCCTCTGGAAACCTAGTCGGGTATATTTATGCATGCATGACAAGGGTTAATCAGTTTCCCACAGTTTGGTTATTAAAAAGGGTTCTCCCTGACCACTAGCCATCTGCTAGGGTGCAGAATTGTTTCCTTCAGGGAAGTGTGCCTTAACGAATTTTTGACATCACCGTCGCATCGGCTCAGCGTTTTCCTGTCATCTCTCGGTTCCGATTAACTTTTTCTGAATTGACAGCTGCCATCAAAATTGCTGAGGTGGCAATCTGGAGTGTGTGCTCAATGAAGCAAGGTTAAAGCTTTCCCCCTCTTGTTTGCCACATGGCAGGAAAGCAGGAGCAGAGAGAGATTGGCAGGCTGTGCTATTGCCAAACCATCCCCTGCCCCACAAGGAAAGCTGATGTGTGTTAGTATTTACAAATTAAGTAGCATTTCCCTCCAATGTGTTATTTTTCAAAAACTACATGAAATGCTTCAATGCTTTCTAAAACAAATGTCTTAGTTCATTGGCAGAAGTGGACAAAGACTGTACGTATGCTGTGCTAAAATAATAATAATAATTGGTCAAAATTCTGCTTCAGTGTTGGCCATCTTTTGTAACTATGAAAATGTGCATGTTGTTTCCTGTCTTGTATAACCTATTCTGTGTGTTTTTTTATTTAAAGGAAAACTATTTTGCATAATTTATTTCACTTCTAGTAGTCATAGAGAGGTTCAAAGGTCTATATGTCTCCCCACAGAGATGGATAAATTCACTGAGGTGCCGAGATCTGAGGTTTGTTTGGTATTGCCCACTGCAATCATAAAAACTAGATTTATTAAACACTTGATTTTTTGGAAAGGAAAGCAGCAGCAACAGTAGCAGCAGCAGCAAGCTGAGATATTTAGGAAATTGGTTTCTGCAACTAATACCACATTCTGCAGTGTTCCATGCTTCAGGAGGACCGTGTTACACACCACAGTCCTGGGTCCTGTCTGTGTAGAAAGGACTGAGAATGAAATTCCAGTCCCTTTAGAAATCCAGTGAACCTGGCTCAATGGGCTGGCTTCTCCATTGCATTGTTATAACCCACCTTGAGACCTGCTGGAGAAGAATAGATAATTAATTAATTAATTAATTAATTACTAACAATAAATAAATTGTGGTTTTGCTTTGAGTGCAGTGTGGACATCTCTGAACTTTCCTCGGGAGAAGAAATCAGTTTCTAGCAAAACTGTACTATGTAAAAGAACTATCTGTCTTGCAGGGCATTGGACGAAATAACCCTCAGGGTTCCTTCCAGCTCTACAATTCTATGATTCTATGAAAGCTGGCACCTAGTCTGAAACTAGGATCTGTAGGGTTGGATGAAAGGGAAAAAAGCATAGCAGGATGGCAGCAGGCAGGTATTTGGGTGTGAACATATGAACTGGATGGGTGGAGAGACATAGGGAGTCACTACAGGAGACCTGTAGGAAGGCTGGCAAGCAGCTTTTGGCTCACAGTCATAGCCATGGGCTTTTCTGTACTGTGGCAGAGCTCGAGTAGGGAAGGAAAGCATTTTCTGCTCAAGGCAACCTTATGGGGGCACTGCATGCTAGTTTTGGACAGGGCGGCCGGGGGGGGATGTGTTAAGTAACATATGTGGCAATTGCATTTACAGTACTTTAGTTCTGTAGGCTGAATTACAATTAAGCAAAAGCCATAGGGAAGCAGGAACCTGATTTGGACCATTGGTCCACCTTGCTCAGCATTGTCTACTTTAATATTGTCTGTTAAAGTGACTCTCTGGAGATTCAGGCAAGAGTGTCCCCCAGCCCTGCCTGGAGATGCTGAGGATTGAACCTGGAGTCTTCTGCATGCTTGTGCATAAATTCCCACCCACAGCATATAGGTGCATGGCAAACCTCCATTCGGGCAATCAAGAGGAAGAATCACATATCAATGGTGCATTCCAGTCATGCAAAATCACTTGAGGAGGGTGTGGAGCAGGGAAAATAAGGGGCATGGCTTGGGGAAAGAGGGTGTGGCTTGTGAAGAGCCTTGAGGACTTTGATAGAGGGATGAAGGGTGACGTTCAACCCCAAGGTCTGGTCTCCCTTAAGAGTTTCAATAGCAGGATGTAGATCCTGAGTGGTCCTCCACTGTCACCTGTCTTGCTGGCTCAAGCTGAAGCTCTGATTCTACAAATCCTCATTTCAGACTAGGTGCCAGCTTTCATAGAATCACAGAATTATATCATTGTAGAGCTGGAAGGAACCCCAAGGGTCATTAGAACTCTTAACTGGGCAGTAGTACTAGCAGTATGGTGAATGATATGCCTGGCTGACCAGTCTTAGTGTCTTTGAGATACCTTTCAGTCATTTCCACAATAGATTCATCCCTGTTGGTTCTCTACCTCGCCACCACACAAATGATTTATAGTACTGGCAATAGTAGGGGAATGGTTTGGCTTGAGTTTTCCCTCAGGCATCACGCTTTACAAGGGCTTTTCCCACATGAGGCACGAGGCTTGCCTAAACCTCAGTGTTAACAATACGGCAGAAGCAGAATGCAAAGGCGAAACAGTCTTCAAATTGGCATGCTTTCGCAATGGCATTTGTGACACATGGCCTCCATTATTAGAAGCCGTTTTCCTCCTGCAGTTTGTGCATTTTTTGGAGAGCACTTAGCCCAAAGGTGAAAAACGCTCCATTATGCAGTTTTGGGAAACTATCAAGGAATCCTAAAATGAAATAAAGCACATTGAAAAGTACCCCCTCTCCCAGGTTCCTGACCTAGTTTGTCAGATACACTGTTTCCTACAAAATTTACTAGATAACAGCTGAATTCACATCATTATAGTTAAAAGCTGTATCAGCATATCCTTTATAAAGTATCCCTTTCTCTCAACCTTCCCCAGACAGGTATCAGGTTATTTCCCCGTATAATGATCCTCTGACATTCGCTAAGCCTTTGTGACCTGTTTATTGCTGCTTAGAGAAACTAAGGTTGCTTCTTTTTCTCTGGGACCAATTCTCAGTTCCGATCTGGTTCTTTTTATCACATAGGGCAGAGCTTTCCAAACGGTGTGTTGCGATACGTTAGTGTGTCGGCTGCAGTGTGTAGGTGTGTCGCACAAAGGCTTCAGTTCGCTAGTGAAACTGAATTACTGTGTTGTGAAATGATGCATGCCCAAAAAGTGTGTCACCAACATGAAAAGTTTGGAAAGCTCTGACATAGGGAATGAAAAGCAGCCAAAAGTGAAATATTCCCATTTTTAGTGATTTTGTGAATGTTCGAGAAAGGGTGCTTGACAAGGCCGAACCTACTATTAGGCAAGGAGAGAAAGCTACATAAGGCATCAGATATGTGCCTTCTAAGCTAATCCGCTTAGGACATAGTGTGGTGGAATGGCAGCACTTGGCTGACCTCCTGACAGCTGAATTGCTTCTGTTTCTTGAGAGGGAAATGGGGAGGGGCAAAGTGGCAGGGAGGTCAGCATGGTGCAAATACCAATCCAGTGCTCTTGCCACTGTGTTTGCAGTACACTACCCTCCCCACTGCCTTGCCTTCCCCTTCTCCTTCTTGGAAAGCAGCATGGACTCAACTGTTAGGAAACCAGGTGAGCCCCACCAGCCCAACTTGCTGTCCACTAGCAGGTGAAATGAAGGATGCTGCCAATGCTGAAGTAAGGATTAAATGCCGATCTAGTTCGTGTTTGCGCAAGGGATGGACGGGGGAGGTTGTCAGAGTGAAAGATGCCTCTGTTGAAGGCATTGATGTCTTCGGCATTGTCCACTAAGTAGGTAGTCATGGCGATGTTGCTCATTATTTTGTGTGAATAATTATGGTTTGCTGTTGACTTTCTTAATAGCCCTGAGTAACGCATTGATTTATTTAATTGATTAAATCAATGGCTAAGAAAGCTTGGGTTATAGTATTTTGGACTCCTCTGTGTGCTTCTGAAATTAATTGAGCTGAAGCCTGTGGCTGGACTGAGGGAGGTAATTTACTGACCCGCTCACTGTAGTGTTTGTGTGTGCCTCTGATTGTTCTTGCTTTTTCAGATATAGTCTTCTGTGAGCTTGTGGAAAATGCATTCTGTCCTTTTGCTCCAGTGTAACTCTATCCTCATCACCAGGAGCATTGTCAGTGGGACATCCAGGAATCTTGAGCCCCATAATGTTTTGCTGCCCCCCTCCTGGTTCTGATTTGGCACTGTGAGAGCAGGAGGCTGGGCTAAATGGACCCTTGGCATGACCAAGTAAGGGTCTTTTTAGGTTCTTAACATTAGCTATCTGTTTACCTTCAGTATTCAAGATGTTTTCTTATTGTAGTCTGATTATTGTGCCTTGGCTGGTGGTGCTTGTTTCTTGCCAAGCCAGACAAAGTGTTCTCTTGCCAGCTTCTTTTTCTGTCCAATGTACGCTTGCTATTGAATGTACAGATGTTTTTAAATCACATTTCAGCATGTTGTCTATTTTTTATGGCATGTCATTACAGTAACTATCCTGATGAAAATGAAAGAGGAAATTGGTTTGGCTTCGAAAATCAATGAGCCATTAAATAGGGGACAGTAGTTGGAATAGGAATTTAGGATATTTAATTAGCTTGGCAGTGCAGTTGCCTATCCCCTGTTTCCTTCAAAATATCAAGCATGTGTACTGATATTTTTGTGGGATTTGGACATGACACCTTCATCTTTATTTTTATAAGGGGTCATCCATCACTGGAGCATAGGAAGATATGAAGATGCCATGCTCTGAGGGCCTAGCCACACTTCCATTTCTCTCACATCTCCCCCATCCTACTTGTCACTGTGCAGATCAGTAGTGCCATAAGTTTTGTCCAGGGTTCCTGTTCCTCATGCCACACTGCAATATTTTAAGGAGGCATCCCTGAAAACATTTGATATCCCACCCACTGCTGTTCCACTGCTCTGCTTTCTCTGCCCCATAGTGGATCAGCTTAGCTGCACATGCCCTCCTTTTCTGTTGCTCTTTTCCGGGGGATTCTTGCAGTTCACTGTGTTCCTGCACACAAGCACATAATATCATGTTGTCACTTCTCCAGAACCCCCAAGTGGGGAGTCCAACAAGCACAAGTTTAAAACAGGCCATGATTTTATTGCCCTTAAAGAAATACCTATCATGCACAGGACATTTAAGGTGGTGGCAGCACAAGGCCTGACTGCCCCTCCAGCCAAGGAACGAAGGTGCAATTTGGACAGTGTACTTTCATCCAAAGTCATTCCTAGCTTTTGCATTGTGAAAACGAAATAATAAAATAAAATAAATTCCTTCCAGTAGCACCTTAGAGACCAACTAAGTTTGTCTTGGTATGAGCTTTTGTGTGCATGAACACCTCTTCAGATTTTTGGTCAGCATTGTGGTCGCACATCTGACACACATTGGGCACTAGAAAGGGAAAGTGTTTTCGCTCACATATATGTGGTTGATCACAATGCCTATATGACTGCTAAAGGGGGACACATTAAAAAAACAGTGTGGGGCAGAGGACTGGGAGTGCACAGCAACGTGCTCTGGAGACAACTGGCAAATTTTACTCATGGTGTGGGCAGAACGAGCCCGGGAAAGGATCGGATCAGAAGAGGAACAAATTTCTATTTGGGTTTTAAGGGGTTTTTTCATTTGTTCTGATCATAGCTGTCAACTTTTTCCCTTTTTTAAGGGAAATTCCTTTATTCCGAATAGGATTCCTTGCAAGAAAAGGGAAAAGTTGACAGCTATGGTTCTGATACAGCGGTAAAAAGCGTGGTGTTGTTGTTGTTGTTGTTGTTGTTGTTGTTGTTGTTTAAACATTTCTGTGTTGGGATATAAACGAAAAGCTTTCGGGCTAGTGTTGCTGATCCAGCGCAAATTCTAAGAAAGCACAGTACAAACGGAAGTGTATGTCAGAATACTGTTCCAACTACACTCACTGGCAATGCCTCTATAGGGTTTCAGACAAAGGATAGTCCCAGTTCTACCTGGAGATTGAACCCAGGAACTTCTGCATGCAGATCAGATGCTTTGCCACTGAGCTAAGGCAAGGAGGGTGGTCCCCTGCATTGCACTGGCTACCCAGTTTGTCTACAGACTGTAAGGTGCTTTGTTCTGCACATAACTTTTAATCATTTAAGTGACATATGAATTTTACTGAAAGTCAGTTGGGCTTGTCTACCATTGTTGTTTTAAAAATCCCACCAACTGAGTTCAGTGCAATTATGCAATGGAGACACATTAGTATCTCCTGCTGCAATTATTAAGTGTGATTACCCTGGCTTGCCTTGGGTTGCTGTGCAGTTTACTTTTTATTTTTCACCCAGGGCATGTCTTTCTGAATCTAGGTGATTCTCTTTGTATGCTTTTTGCATGATGACAGCTGCATAATGGAGGCAGGAGAAGAGCAGGAGCCTGAATTGAAGGGTTATTTTCTAGTCTAGATAAGAAAATTGTGATAGAAAATTGCATATGTTGTAGAACTACTTTGTATCCTTGCCAAATCAAGGCTTCTTGCTTTCCCTCATTTGTCATGGTGTATTTTTTGGAGTTTTTCCCCCAGCATGGATTCAGCTGGCCCAGACTCTGCTGGACTTCCCAGTAGGATGATGTAGGCATTTTCAGCCTGAAGCAATCCCATTGTCAGGACAGCTTTGGCTGATACTCATTGTGAAATTCTTTTCTGTTAATTTAATCAGGAGCACTGGAAAGAAATCAGTGCCTCAGGCATGATCTCACAGTGGCCTCTAATACCAATTTAAGTCATTTCCAACTGGTAGATGAAAGAGGCCACTGACATACAGCTTTTCCTCCCCCTTCCCATTTATTAAACTGTTCTCTTAAACCTCAAAGTGAGGTCGATTCTGCAACTCTTGTGCATTTACACTGATGTGCCAGCTTCTTCTGTGCAATTCAGATATCTGCCCACAGCATACACATATATGGATAGAACAGAGGCTATTACTCCTGTTCATGTTGCTCATCAGCTTCATGCTGTTCTGTGACTTCATGCAAACCCAGCACTGTGATGCAGCAGTACATATCCTCCAATGGGAGCTGAGTGGTGACAGCCTTACATTTTTATGTATATTGGAAGACACAGTGCCTTTCTTCTGGGGGTACGCAGGGGTACGTATACCCCTAAACATTTTGTGAATCCTCGTACTTTTGTCAATTTACTGTATTTATTTTTCCTGATTTGAATTATAAAAAGGTGATTTCCTTGAGTCGAAATGAGAGGACCCCCTAAACATTTTTATTTTTAGGGGGGTAAGCACTGGGAAGACATAATAATTACTTTGCTGGATCAAACCAAGATACATCTAGATCAAAATCATTTTGCCTTTATATGCATACCTAATTCACACTTTTTGAATGAAGATGCAAACTGAAATACAGCCATCCTTCAAAATTCACTCTTATTCAGATTTTGCAGTGTAGTCAGGTAACATGTACAAAAATGCATAGTGTAAAGTGTGCATATAAATTCATATTTTATTGGAAATGCGGAACAAAATTGCATTATATTAGCAAAAATTGCTTTGTAGAAATGTGATTATCAGGCATAATTGCATACAAAAATGTGTTATGTGTTAGGAGATGATGTGTTAGGAGATATATCAAGAGAAATTCACACTAAAATGCTACTGAAGTTTCATAAGGACTTTCTTTTTCTTTTTTAAATGCAAACTTATGTGAAAATGTGGAGAATTGAACATAAGATTATGAAAAGGAGAAACTGAGAGCAACCAACATTGACGTTTTTGGCCATCCCTATTCTAGGCAAACTTTCCATTTCCAGCAGTGGCCCAGCCAAATGGAATTTTCTGCCACAAGAATCTGCCTTATAATGATTCAAATCATTGGTTTACCTAACTCAGTACTGCTGACACTGACTGGCAGCATCTCTCCAGCGTTTCAGATGGAATCTTCCAGCCTGACCTCTAGGTTGAAACTGCAACCTTCTGAATGCAAAGTGGATGCTCTGCCACTGATCTAGTACTGTTATCTGTGGGGCCATAGCTCCTTGATAGAAAGTCTGATGTGCAGGCAGGAAATTGTTTTTGCATATTTTTGTATATATTTTCACTAATATATACATTTTATGCACAGCTTTTTTACCCTAGTATATTACCCTAGTATATGCATTTTTCTTCACATTACTTGCCCAGAGAATTAACCTGCCCTGCATTGCTTTGCACTGCAAAATGTGGGGAAATGTTAATTTTGAAAGATGTATTGCAATCTGAATCTAATACCTTCCCCATCCCTATTGTTATGATCCAGCAGGGCTCTATTTATTCCCTTGTGATTTCTCTGTGGGCTTTAGTGGTTGCCTAGATGGAATCTGATGGAGATTCTTTTTTGGGAGGTGGGTCTCTCATGGACATGTTGGCTTTTGCAACTTTCAGGCAACCCATCTCCTAGAATCATAGAATCATAGAGTTGGAAGAGACCACAAGGGCCATCCAGTCCAACCCCATGCCAAGCAGGAAACACCATTTCTTTCCCATTTCTCACCTCCTAATGCTGCAGGAAGCCTCGTGTCTTGCCATGAGTGGAGTGTGTAATTTAGCCAAGCATTCTTAACTTTGGAGACTGCGAAAGCAAAAAGAAAAGGATTTTGGTAGCTTTTAGTGTGCTTGAAATATGGAAATGACATTGCAATAAAGGAACACTGAGAAACTTTTCTTATGGATTTGGAGAATCGGTCGCCCTGTTTTGTGTGTGTGTGTGTTGTGTGTGTGGGGTTTTTCTTCTTCTTCTTTTTTTACAAAGTGCTCAGTGTCTCTGTAGCCTCCTTTGATTTCAGCTGAATTTGTGAGTAAGCAGCACTTCCAAAAGATTAGGCCATTTGCCTGTTTCCATCAGCCTGTTAAAACGCATATTAGATCTCCCTTTAAATTATTTAAAGGAAAGGTGAATCAGAGGATGAATTCAACAAGTAGTACCCATTTCTCATTGTGCATAGGAAGAACTATTTTGGGGCAATTTTGCCAAAGTTTCAGGAGGACAGAAAAGCAAAACATGTTCAAGTAGCAGAAACTAATGGCTGAATCACCCCAAGAATTTTGAACGGAGATTTTATAAACTGTGTGCCTCAAAGAGAAAATAAATTCAGTGGACCATCTACCCACAGAAGAGGCTGCATGATTCTACTTAGCACCCGCCCACTGGGTGGGGAATTCTACCTTGAGATACCACTGGAGCAGTCAATCACTCCTAAAGTGGAGGCTAGTCTATTAGGACAATGCCCCATCAGCCTCAATGTAACCCCTTAACTGCCTATTTGCTGAGTAATCCACAGGATGACAATGGTGGTCAGCCTCCTGCTCCTTAGTTTCAGTGTGGCGTTTTTAGGACTCAGCAGTGAGGAGAATGGGATGCGGGTGGCACTGTGGTCTAAACTACTGAGCCTAGGGCTTGCCGATCGGAAGGTCGGGGGTTCGAATCCCTGCAATGGGGTGAGCTCCTGTTGCTCGGTCCCAGCTCCTGCCAACCTAGCAGTTCGAAAGTATGCAGTACAAGTAGATAAATAGGTACCACTCTGGCAGGAAGGTAAAAGGCATTTCCGTGCGCTTCTCTGGCTTTGCCAGAAGCAGCTTAGTCATGATGGCCACAGGACCCGGAAAAAACTGTCTGCAGACAAACGTTGGCTCCCCTGGCCAGTAAAGCGAGATGAGCGCCGCAACCCCAGAGATGTTCATAACTGGACTTAACTGTCAGGGGTCCTTTACCTTTACCTTTTAGTGAGGAGGATAGGGACAAAACTAGAATTAGTTGGCTCTGCCTGGTATTGGTTCTAGCGCCATCTGCCATTCGTCTGCTTCATTTGTAGGCCAACTCTAGTGGCCCCAGCCAGCACTGGTGATGATCTAACAGAATTGCCACTCCCAGAAGAGGGTGATGATTGAATCTCTTTAGGTTTGTTCACACGTTACATTGAACACAAGCACAAGCTTGTGCACATGCCCCAAGTGTTTGTACAGAGGTGTGTATAATTGTACAGCATAATTGTTGTCAGCTATTGTGTGCGCACATGCAAGACTGCACACGTGTTGGATATTACATGTGGATATTACATGTTGGATATTACAACTGTGAGTGTACAGCTCAGCTATTTGGGTACACAGATGCACACTCATTTAAGCACCCTTTTGTGATTCTGGGTTCTAAACCTGCCTCTTCCAGTTGAGAGATTTGTCGACAGAAGCTCTTTAAGAATATAAGGAGTGGGCTTCACCCACAAAGGGTAATTCTTATTCTTAAGAAGCCTTTAAGCAAATTTCCAGGGAAGGGGGTGCATGAATGGTGAGGAACCTATGGTTTTAGTTGCGAGGAGGTGGCAATTTTGCTCTGAAATGTTTGAGAAACATTGATTTTGGATTTACTGAAGGTTTATGTATGTATTAAATCATTTGCAGCTTCCCTTTTTTATATAAACAGCTCTAGAAGTCTAACAACACTCATTCATAGCCCAAGGAAACCAAAGAACATTGCAGGTGAAGTTCTATCGCATGTCCTAATGGGTATTCTGTGTGAAGGAATCCACCCATAAGCATACTTATTAAGATGAAAATAGAGTTAAGTACTGCTCTTTGGTATTTAATGAATCACAGCACTCCTAAACAAGCCTTCTGCTTTGTTGTTGTATGCAAATGGGAAACATACCTTTAGGGACTCTTCCACAATTTGAACAATGGGCCGGGAGTGACACAAACACACAGGCTGCTACAAGTGCTGGCACAAAGTATTCCCATGAGGGCTGCCTTATGAGTCAGCACCCCATGGCAGGTGCCCAAGGCGGCATTTTTGCTGTAGCAGCAGATGGAAGTGTCTTTCCCCTCTTGCAAAAACCCTCAGTGTTTTTGTGTGCCTCTGTTGCTCAAGGATAGCAGAGCAGAGGGACGGAAGGACAGAAGTATATTTGCTATAAGGAAGGATCAAGCAAGGGACATGGGGTGGTAGAGGGAGAAGGAGAGATGGTGGGGAACGTATCTAGAGGAAGGTGACCAAGATGATGAAGCTGGGCTCTGGAGACCAAGCCTTAGGAAGGAAGACTGAAGGAACTGGATATGTTTTTAGCTTTGAAAAAGAGGCACTAAATGGGTATGGAGAAGCATCTTCAAATCTTTCAAGAATATTTAGTAGTATCATTTCTGTTGTATGTATTGTGCTTGTGTGTGTTACACACACACAGTCTCACTCACACACACACATTTATCCATTGTTAACTGCTTCAAGATCTCCAGATAGTCTATAAATCGCAATAATGATTCTGCTGCTCTTCAGATGAAGGACAGTATACAAATTCAACTAACAACAACAACAACAGCAATTGAAAAGCCATTTAGTCCTACGCAGAGGCAATAAAGCACTGCTTTTGCAGGCAGCATTGCAGTGGTGGAAATTCCAGAAATTCATTCATTCATTCATATATATATATATATATATATATATATATATATATATATATATGAAAGCTCGATGCTGTCCACTTGACGCTGTTAAGTTGGCCATCAACAATTAAAAATCATTTAATAACCACTTTGATACACGCTCTTTAGAGTGATTCATTTCACCTTCACTTCACTTTCACAATTCTTTCCCTCCCCACCTCTCTCTCTTCTCTCTTTTTAATAATCTCTAAATGGAATCGTAGGAAACTGATTGAAGATAAATGTCAGAAAAGATATAATGAGCTCCTAACAAGTGTGTGGCTCTATTTGCTGTGCACTCAAAAGTCTATTGGAGCAAAGTTTTCTTAAAAGCTTTGAGTCAAATTGAACTTGCTTCCATTTTTAGAACGCTCTTAACTTTTTCTTTAGGAAAGAGGGAGGCAGATGTTAATGGATAACAGGATTTTATTTTTATACAATGGTTTTCAGAGTGGGCTCGCTTATGGGCATTTGTGAGCATTGTCAAACTTTAATTATTTGACTTTTCTGGCCAGCAAGACCTTGTATTGGTGGTGCAAATAGATCCCTAGGGAACGGAGTGAAGAAAGGGATGGACCATGGAATGCAGTCCAGTTAGCAGCTTTCTCAGTTACTGGCCGGGATGCACCAAGTCAGAGTGGGTTCTTCCCACATGAAGGAGGATGTGAAGGACCACCCCACTACTCTCTGTGCATCCCTCCTTGGTGGGGATCAGCAACCCAGTTAGCAGGGCTTGCTGGTGGAGAATGATTGGGAGACAAGCCTGCAGCCAGACAAGACTTGCCAATTCTCCTCCCTGCAGTGTGGCCTGATAAGAGAGATAAGGAACATCGGGGAGAGATTCACTGGTTGACAGTGTGGCTTCAGAGTTCCTTATAACTGAGGAGGAAGGGAATGGATAGGGCAGAAAGGATCTGCCAGAAGTTCCAGTTGAGCGAAAGCTCAGCATGAGAGAAGAGGGTCTAGAAAGAATTTGAGGGACTGGCAGGCCACCGGGGAAAGTGGCACCCCAACAATTTGCTGCTGAAGTATATAGGGTAGTGTGTGATGTAATATTCCGTCCCTAACAAAGAACTGTAATCTAAACAACCCAGTAGTTGTGGCTGTGCAGGAAGAGAGGTTCTGGGGACATGCACAAAAACACGTTTTTTGTGTAAGTATTTCCTTACATATCTAGGTCTTGAAGCAGCAGTTACAGTAGCAAAATGAAGGCAGGTTTATAAGAGCTATCTAAGTTACAAAAGCACAAAAATCTAATTTCAAAATGATGTCTGAGCTGCAGAGCTCAGACATGCATGTGTGGTCAGCTTGGAGGCACGATGAAGAAAGCAAGACCTAGATAGGAAGAAAGTATGTAGTATTACAGCTTCCTGCCAAGGCAGATAAAGGAAGTGATCTCACAGAGTTTTCTCTGGCAAATTTTACAGGAAAGCTCTGTGAGCCTCAGAATCTTCATGTGCCTATCTAGCAAAACACGAATTGTTGGCTTTGACCGTAATAATGTCCCACACTGATGAGGGTATGAGGCCTGGGCAGATTCTCAAGGGCCTGATAGAGAGGTCTGGAGGGCCAGATTTGGTTCTCTAACTCTTGTGCTAAACTGTTCATCTGTACTTCTAGAAGTTTCACTGGCTGGTAGCCCGCTATTGCCTCTCCCTGCTCAGTTCCCTAGCTTCTTCTGGTCCACTGCACCATACTGTGACTTCTGCTTCCTGCCTCGCTTCCAGACTCCTTGCTAGCCAGCTGCCCAACTTCTGGCTACCTGCAGCCTCTCCAGCTTCTACAGCCTTTCCCTGCCAGTGCTCAGAATATCTAAGTTTTGTGTATTTAGACCTTTAAACCTCCCCCTTAAATAAATTCAGTCAAGTCTCAAATTTTGGTTTGGTTTTTGGCAGAATTTAGGCCACAACTTTATTGATTACAGCAAGTGAGTGGTTGCATAGGCTCTGGTTCGACTAGCTCCCTGCACTGTTGCAGGTAGCGCTGACCCAGGGCACCAGCATAGGTCAGCCTAGGGTGAACACCTAGAATAGCAGAAAGCAAAGGCCATGCTAGTCCACCTCCCAGATGTTCCCCTGGACTCTGGCACGGGCACAACCCCTCTAAGGGTTGACCAAACCATTGAGTCCCTGGATTCTTTTAACGGAATACCCTTCACATAGGGATGGCCAGAGCATTCCCCCATCCCTATCACCTGAACCAGAGCCTATCCGCAACCTTACAAGTTGTGGCGATTTGCTACGCAGCAGGCAAAACCCAAATGGCAACAGCCAATCAGCCAGGTGGGGAAAATTCCTGCTGTGCCCCTGTCCCAACGACAGACGACACACGACAGGCATAGCAAGGTCAAGGAGAGGTGGGCGGGTGTTCTGATGCACTGGCCAAAAGAGGAAGGCCTGGGTCATGTGCATGGGCATATATAGGTCCCTTGATCCATTTGGTAGCACCCCATTGGCCTGATAAAACCCAGCATCAAGGGACCTACCAATAGGGTGTTGTGGCTATCCAATCATACCCACCCATAACACTGGGTTTGGTTGCCAGGTCTCACCACAACACATGCCCTCTTTGAGGGAGGACACGATTTATGGAACCTGCTTTGGTCTTGCTGTTTCCATTGAACTTGGCTGGCCTCTTAGCATGGCCCCATCCTAGTTTACACCAGCTGAGGATCGGCCACAGGAGCCCTTTTCCCCAAACGGTCGCTGTCATCGTTTTTGTCATTGTTCTGCCT
The DNA here is from genome assembly GCF_009819535.1 of Lacerta agilis. NCBI lineage: Eukaryota > Metazoa > Chordata > Lepidosauria > Squamata > Lacertidae > Lacerta > Lacerta agilis. The sequence goes on from NC_046331.1 coordinate 37,802,158, forward strand.
TCGATGATGTTTTTCTGCAGTGACATTAAACAACAACAACATGAAGAAGATTTTGCCAATTTATTTACTCACTGTGTCTGGTGGGGATTATATAAGATACTTTCAGCCGGGATGTTGTCTTTTCCCTTACTATCTCCAAAACAGGATGGCTTTTGATCTTTCTTGATTGTTACTTGTGTTCAGTGAAGCAAATGGAACTGTCTAGTGGTTATGTGCTGAGCAGGGGAGTTAAATAGAAATATTTAGATGGGGTAGGTAGAATTGAAAAACAGCTTGGAAGAAAAGTTGCAAGCTGTTTACAGTTGAAGAAGCAAAACATCTCACTGTTTGTATGTGTGCTTGATAGGTGGCATAACTTAAGACCACCTTGATAAGTGTCATATCACAGTATGTCTAATATGGTCATTGCAATATCATATCACCCACATTATTCAAATAGCACACTTATAAATGCTGAGAGGTTGTGGCAGGAAATAAAATCCAGAAAAGTAGATTAAGCACCATGAATGGGAAACATGCAGCCCACTATAAATTAGGGACACCAATATGGTGACCTTAAGGCACTCCCTGGTGCCTACAAAGCCTCTGAGTCCCCTCTGCCAGGACTGTCCCCTAAGTCATGAACCAGTGAGGATGGCTATCTTTTTGCTCCTTTTGAAAGTATATAGAGTTGAAGGAGGAAGTTGGGGAAATGACTCTTTCCCACTTCCTCTTTCAGCTCTGTTTTTCAAGGGTCAGATTAATTGTACTGGATCTGACTTTCCCCAAATCCCTTGAAAAAGCAGAGTATGCACGTGTGCACACATGCGCACACAAATACACACACACATTCTCTTTTTATGCCTGGGGAGGGTGTTCCAGGGGAGGGGGTGGAGCAAGGAGTGACCAGAAGGGGTAAAACCCATGGCACTTGTGCAGAAATAAATAAAAAAAATGCCTATGAGCCCACTGACCCCCCAATTTTAATCAAACTGTGATGCCTAAGGGTGGCTGACCATTTTTCTTATAAGGGAAAGAAGCAAATTATCTCCATGTGTCTTTTGCATACATTTTAGTGACTGGTGAACTCCCTCTCCCAATGGATCATTTCAATTCAGTATCAGGCCACCAATTTTGGTCAAGCATGAGACTCTTCATTTCAGGTTCATGGGTTCAAGCCCCGCATGGGGCAAAAAGATTCAATAGCAGGGAGTTGGATTAGATGACCCTCGAGATCACTTCCAGCTCTACAGTTCTCTGATTCTATGACGTCTGAAGGCCCACGTGTTCCCCAAATGTGCCATTGGCAATTCATGGTAGTTAAATCTGTTGAATTGTCTCAACCCTTACGAGAGGAATACCAGTCTCAAAAGTTTAACTTTGCCTTTAGCTCCAGTTCTCTTTCACCTGTGGTCTGTCCCTGCGTTCTGATTCATCACGAACTGAATTACTTTGGTAATGACAGTGAGCTTCTGAGGTTGGCTTTGAGGCTGGATTAGGTACCTCAGGTTTAAATTCCGCTTGAAAAACAAACTCGTCTATATTCCAAGTTTAAGGAAGGACATGTGGATAGCAACTGGAATTTTTTTAACTGGTTGCTGAGTCGATTTTTATGTCTAGAAACCCTAAAAAGGCTTCATGTTGAGCTGCAAACATTAGGAAAATAAAAAATAGGCCTTTGTTACAGCCTAGGTTTCTAGTCTGTCAACTATCCATAGTGTGCACAGCAGTGTTTCTGTTCCCCTACAGCTGTTTTCATCTTTCCCCATCAAGTACTTAAGAAAGAGAAGAAAAATAGCCACCATGATTTGAATATAGTGAGTGTTTCAAAAGAGTATTGGGTAAATAGTAGGGTTGATTTTTTTCCAGATCACTTTAACTCTTTATCTCACCTTTTAGCAGTAACCCCACAATGCTGCTCTGCTAATTTTTTATTATTATTATTATTTATTTTATTCTGCTAACTGCAGAATAAATAAACTCTTCTCACTGCAGGCAAACAAGCATGCGTCTTGATTGCAGGCTGCATTGAGAGCAAAAACTGAAACTGAAAAGAAGAGCAAATGAAGGTTGAATGGGTGGAGTCTTAACTCTAGCCCATAATACAAAGTTCTAACATTTAACTCTACAGGCTGTTTTGTTTTTTTCAGGATCACTAAATTATTAGAGGGTGATTGTGATCATGAAAAATCCACCCTCAGTCAGGGAAAGTATTGAGTGAGCAGACTTTTGGAGGATCTCCCAGATGAAGTTTTGTGGGGCCCTATTCTAAAATTGTTCATATATATATGTGAGATATATATGCACTCAGGTCCTTTTTGTGGACTTACCATAGGCATCTGGTTGGCCACTGCAAGAACAGACCTAATCCAGCAGGGGTCTTCTTATGTTGTTGCTGTTTTTACAATTACTACTACTACTACTACTACTACTACTACTACTACTACACTTTCCCCCCTGATAGGACTCAAGGCACCTTACCGATACAAATAAGAACCGCTAAAAGCATAGAAAAAAAACAACCATTGAAAATCATTATGTTGTTATGAATGAGGAGCAAGACTCCATAAGTAAGCTGTTTAACAGACTTGCAGTTCCAAAAGCAACATATGCATATCTTCTTTTGCATCTAAGAATCCTCAATATGCAATACCAGGTGAGGGAACACATACAAATCAGATGGTTATTGTTGTTGTTGTTCAGTCGTTCAGTCGTGTCCGACTCTTCTTGACCCCATGGACCAGAGCACGCCAGGCACGCCTATCCTTCACTGCCTCCCGCAGTTTGGCCAAACTCATGTTAGTAGCTTCGAGAACACTGTCCAACCATCTCATCCTCTGTCGTCCCCTTCTCCTTGTGCCCTCCATCTTTCCCAACATCAGGGTCTTTTCCAGGGAGTCTTCTCTATTTTTCTAGGAACATAGGTGCCAGAACTCATCATGAATCCCTCCTTCGTTCTCTTACAGTGGCAATGGCACCCACCTGAGAGGTGCAGGAACTGAGTTCCGGCTGGAAAAAATAATCTTGGTTATGCTAAGATATCTTTAGCACATTCCCAGATTGATTCTACATCCTTGGGGAAGTATTATTTGGTACCCTTGTTTCACACACACGCGCTGCCACTAAACTCAAATTTCATTGCAATGACATTGAGATATAAATAAAATGGGGTCATAGGGACGGGAACGACCTTCCCAAGTGTAGCCTGTGGGCTTGTCTGAATGAGACCTTGAGTACTTAAAAGCATGATCTTTTGGCACTTGAACTCAAAAGACAAAGGGCTGGTTATCATCAAGGCTTCCCACATAATGATGAACCCAGGCACAGAATGCTTCTGCTCTCATTGGCAGAAAGACCCTGAAGTAAGGGAGAATAATAGAGCTGGAAGGCACCCCGAGGGTCATCTTGTCCAACCCCCCTGCAATGCAGGAATTCTGCCCACAGCCATCCTTCAGTGGGCTTAAAGCAGAGACCTTCTGGTTAATAGCCATTGCACCACAGCTGTGAGTGTGTGAAGTAGAGCAAAAGGCCTTTGCAAATGTAAAACCAGAACAAGGTATTTGTGCAGATGTATTTTCTTCTGCTTTAGGATGGTTGGGCCTTCAGACAGTCATTTCCAAAACAAGATCTGGAGTAGGAGTTATTGAGCCCCAAGTCCACTGTAGTCTGTTGCTAGAACCATATCTGGGATCCATAATGCTGTAAGCAGGAATCCCTGCTCTGCTAATTAGGCAAACACAGGAGGAGAAAGGCTGTTCAGGATGCATACCTGGCCTGACCACCCTGAAGCCTTGTCCTGCTTGCTAAGCAAATGAGGTGATGTTCAGGACTGGCACCAGTACATGCCATCCTTGAGTAGTTGCAGGACCCAATGCTGATGCCTGTCATGGACCCTTAATTCCCTGCCCCACTGGCACTCTACAGAGTGCCAATTGCCTAGGTTTTGACCCAGGTGGCGCTGTGGGTTAAACCACAGAGTCTAGGGCTTGCTGATCAGAAGGTCGGCGGTTTGAATCCCTGCCATGGGGTGAGCTCCCGTTGCTCGGTCCCAGCTCCTGCCCACCTAGCAGTTCAAAAGCATGTCAAAGTGCAAGTAGATGAATAGGGACCGCTCCAGCAGGAAGGTAAATGGCGTTTCTGTGCGCTGCTCTGGTTTGCCAGAAGCAGCTTTGTCATGCTGGCCACATGACCCGGAAGCTGTCTGCGGACAAACGCCGGCTCCCTTGGCATATAGAGCGAGATGAGCGCCGCAACCCCAGAGTCGGACACGAGTAGACCTGATGGTCAGGGGCCCCTTTACCTTTACCTTTAGTCATCATTTTAATTCCCCACAATGCTCCAATCTAGCATAAAGTTACAGCATGGCTAGACCCAACAACCCAGTACTACTCTGCCACCAGAGCCGGGAACAGTTGCCAGGCTACCAGAGTACACTTTGCCCAGAGCCTCCTCAACATGGATAAGGCAAGAACATATGAAACTGCCTTGCACCAAGTTAGACCATTGATCCACCTAACTCACTATTATCTGACATGCCTGGCTAAGGCTCTCCATATTTCAGGCAGATGTCTCTCCCACACAGAGGTTGAAGCTTGGCACTTCTGCGTGCAAAGTAGATGCTCTTCTGACTGAGCTGTAGCCCTTTCCCGAGGTGTGTGAAGAGGTTCTGAGGTCTAAGCACTGTCAGTCCTAACCAGTAGGTTTAGTCCATGAGATACCTAGTTCAATATGGCAAAGCCTGGTAACTTGCACAGAAGCCCCTTTCTCTGGGGAAGGTCCATAGCTTAGTGGCAGAGCATCTGCTTTACATGCAGACTATCCCACATTCAGTCCTTGCTGTTTCCCTGTTGGGACAGACCACTGTCTGAAACCCCAAGGAGCTGTCTTATACCGAGTCAGACTATTGGTCTATCTAGCTCAGTATTTTCTACCTTGTCTGTCAGTTGTTTTTCAGGGATCCAGACAGGGGCTTATCCAGTCCTACCTAGAGATGTTGGAGGTGGCACCTGGGACCTTCTGCATGCAAAGCAGATATTCTGCCACTGAGCTGCACCCCTTCCTTGAAAGCAGTTTATCAGCAGTGAAAGCAACCACATAGACATCTGGCCATGCCATGATGGCAATGCCATCATGTTTAGGGAAGTTTTTAATTTGTGACTCTGTATTGTATTTTGGTATTTGTTGGAGGCTGGGGAGACCCGGCCAGATGGGCAGGGTATAAATAAATTATTATTATTATTATTATTATTATTATTATTATTATTATTATGCTAAGCTGAAGTAGCAAGACAAAAAATAAACCACCCCTTTAATTGTAGATGAGTTACACATGATCTATTAGAGCAGTGGTTCTCTTCTGGGTTGCAGACCACTTTGAGAATCTAATGGAAGCTATGGGGCCCCCTCCCTTGAAAAACATACACAAACTTTTGTCTACAATTTCTTTTATTGCATTGGAAAAATCATTTATATCTGCACCTGGTTCGTGATCCTTCTGAGGCCCACAGGTTAAGAACCCCAGTAGTATTAGATATGTGGTTATGTAGGAGATGTTTTCTTCTGTACCAGGACAACTCAATCAATTTCTTGGAAAGTGAACTGGAAGTTACTCAACTTTTCTGTTTCATCACGTCAACAACTTTCCACATCACATCCTATTAGAATCAGGTTGAATTAGTGTTAGTTGTCATCATTAAGGTATGAAAGACTGATCACATTAGAAAGTGTCAGACTGCATTAGTTGAAGCAAATGCTGAAACAATAAGATTGAGGGGGGGGGGGTGTATCACTCATTGCAGTCTTGAGCCTCATTAGTTCAAGACACCAGCATAATAAGATGGGAAAATTTGAGAGGGGAGATCACTCTCTTCACTGGAAGCAGAAGTCCTCCTTTTGAATGTAGGAATGAGATCTTAGGGTCTGGTCAAGATCAGGACAGTATGCCAGAGTATGAGAGAGGGAGAGCGAGACTTGATCTCCTGAACCTCAGGGATCTGGATTCCTCTCCCACTCATTGAAGAAGTGCGTCCAACAATCAAGAAGGTGGTTTCTGCATGAGCTGTAGAAGGAAGCGAGTGGCAGATGGGGCTTGTCAACCTGGGAAGGGGACCCATCAAGGAGAAGGAAAACTCTGATCCTAAACCTGTGGCTATACTCATTCAGAAGAAACGCTTTGGGATTAAACCCTGAGGAAAAATGCATACACTCTGCTTTGCAGGACATCTTTGGGAGAAGAAAGGACAAAGAAGTAAACCCTACACAAATCCAGAGTGGAGTCCCTAAAATGGTTGGATAGCATCTTATAAGCCTCCTTTTGGCAACTCCTGCAGCCAACTTGGTGTCAAATGTATATTGCTCTGCTTTCTTTTTGACCACATCAGTGAGGCTGAGACTTGTTGTCTGGGCAACCCAGGGATCTCCTTACACACTGCCCAGGCTTGCGTCACAGAGAGGTCACTTCGGTGCTGCTAATGCAGCAAAAACAATATGGGAAGCAGCAGTTACAAGTTACTGGTCTCTGTAGACACAGCAGGTACTATGATTCTCCACTTGTTTGACTTCATCTCCAGAGGTGCACTCCATTTCTCTTGAGATAGAGAGATGACAACAATGCAGTACATTGGAAGCAGGAATCCTTACTTCAAATTTTGGAAACTGGGCAGTTGGTGTTGGAACTGGAACTGCATGGATCATTCAGTTTGTAACTTAAGGGTTAATTCTGTTGGTGTTACAGTCAGCCAGCTGTGGGTGTGGGTGTTGCTTAGCAACCAGGCAGGGTGGCATGATATTCAGTGAGGTAGCACATGCTCTGAGTGGCTGTGTAGTTCTGAAGGAGTTCCTCTGCATGCCTAGTTGAATGTCTCCCTGCTATGTACAAGGCCTGAACTAAGAAATACAAAACCTCTCAGTTCCTTTCTCCTCAGATTATACACTGTGTTTTGTTCAGCTTCCCAAGTAGAGTGGCACAAATACTTTTCTCTCTGGAGTCCATCCATAATCTTTAAGTGACTTTGCCAGCAGTAGAAACAAGTTTTCAAGGCCTGGTAAATACCAGAAGAAAAGGCCAGAACCATGGGAGCACTGATCTCCTAAGCTTCTAGGATCTGGGTTCCTCTTCCAATAATTGGAAGCAGGATTCCTGATTTCAAATTTAGGATGGGGATTTGGGCTGTAGAAATGAGATCTTGGGACCTGATCAAAACTGGGACAGTATGCCAGAATATGGAGTTGTTGATCTCTTGAACCTCAAGCATCTAAATCTTTCTCCAGTTCCTCATTTATAAATCCAATTATTTGGTAATCAGTAACAATACGAAGTTGGAAAGCAAAACGCCTGAAGACTGGTTCACATTTGTAGACACATCACTCACCGTTTCCATAGGTGAATGTTGCAACTGAAAAGTGAGATAATGTGAAAGTTCTCTTGACCTGTGTGGTGGCCTGTCCAAGTCACCATTAGATGCTGCATTCTCAACAGAGAAACATGCATGTGTTACCTTGCCCAGAGGTAATCCTGGATTAGGTGGGCAGCATACCTCACAGTTTTTGAGGTTTTTGTCAGATGAGGTTAGAACAAGAATGGGGAAACTGTAGCCTTCCATATATGCTGGATTCTGAATCCCATCATCCTTGAATGTTGGGCTATGCTGGCTGGGGCTGATGGGAGATGGAGTCCAACAACATATGGAAAACCCCCAGCTCCCCATCCCCAAGCACATTAACATGGTTGGCTGGAATCTGAGACAGAGAAGAAAAGGCCACCTGTAAAAGGTGAGCAGGGGCAGGCAGGTTGTGTCCAACTCTGGGGTTGAGGCGCTCATCTCGCGTTACTGGCCAAGGGAGCCAGCATACAGCTTCCGGGTCATGTGGCCAGCATGACAAAGCCACTTCTGGCGAACCAGAGCAGCGCACGGAAACACCGTTTACCTTCCCGCCGGAGCGGTACCTATTTATCTACTTGCACAATGACATGCTTTTGAACGGCTAGGTGGGCAGGAGCTGGGACCGAGCAATGGGAGCTCACCCCGTCACAGGGATTCGAACCACCAACCTTCTGATCAGCAAGCCCTAGGCTCTGTGGTTTAACCCACAGCGCCACCCGCGTCCCATGCATTACTAAACTGCATTAAAAAGGTAAAGGGGATTTCAAGGGGATTTCCTTCCATGGAAAAACTTCTTCTGAACTGAACATGGAGAGCTTTTGCATCTGGAGTCTAACAACATCTGGAGGGCATAGTTTCCCTTGGTTAGAAAGAAGGAATTTCCAGGAAGGCTCTGAAGTTCTGGTGGGAAAAGGAGACTAGCTTAGGAACCTTCAGTTCGGCTCTTGCTTCACAAAGGCTGCGTAGTTTAGTGGGTGGATAGAAAATTGTCATTGGGAGATAGGGACAAGTGAACATTTTAAAAAATGTATGTGGTGTGTTACGGGAGCTGTCATGAGCCCTACAATTATGTGTGATGATCTTGCCTTTCAGAAGATCAGGATGGAACAGTGACAATTGAATAGTTAATGGCTATTTAATAATGAAACCCTTTTGTTAATCTTCAGTAAATGCAGCACACACACGTAAGCAGATTATGTAAAAAAAAAAATAATGCCTTTTTTAAAACCACTAAATCCCACTTTAGGGAGGAAAAGCTTTTAATACGCTGGTTAAAGAGTCTAGTCATGCTAGATTAGCATTGTTATACATGAATAATAAAAATAGCCAGGCCTGATTAATGTCACTTAAAGTTTCTTAAAATGAGCGATATAACTCTTTGAATTAAGCAGCTTGAACTGCAGCTAAGGATTCCTGGGGAATGATTTGTATTAAAAAGTTAAGACCTTCACTTCTTTTTCTAAAGGGAAATCTATCATCCATGCAGGAATTGCATACCATTCACTTGAAGGCATGAAAGGGAAGGCACTTCACAGGCCATAAAGCATAATAAAAGAAGATCTAAAATTGACTTTCATGTTAAACAGATTACTTACGTTTTTTTTTCCTTCCAGAAAGGGCTAGGTGTGGGGAAGCTTCCTTGACTCCTCATCACCATCCAGACCTATAGTTACTATACCTATTTAAACCGATAGCTTCATTTTCTACCAAGTGTTCATAAACCAATCACTGTGTCTCAAAATTCCCTATCTTATTGGTGGGCAAAGAAATGAGAAGCACCATTTCACTATATTTCTTTGGGGAAAGAATCCCCCCCCCCATTTATCTTGAGTATGGGACTTACCATTGGTAGTGGCACAGCTTCTTACTGTTTCATGCTACTCCCAAGGTTGTGTGTGTGTGTGTGTGTTGCAAGTAACTGCAGCAGCAACTGTGTCAGCAGCTTTCCCTCTTTCTTCATCCTCCACAATGCCCAGGACATGGCATCTTTCCGGGGTACCCATAACAAATATCTGAGGATATTTGGAGAAAACTATGCAAAGCAGTCGTCTTTTTCAAGAAGCGTGAGGCACAGGAAAATCCCTGTTGTTTTCTCAGAAAAATCTCCACGGAGAAATTTTGGTTCAGCTCTACCACAAATGCAGCTCTGCTTGGTTGCAGGTAGATACCAGGTAGAATACAAGAACTATACCATCAGCCAGGAAACAGGTCAAAGAGGTCAAGCAAGGGAAAGTGCCATGAGTGGGAACAAGCTAGAGCTGGGAAATACAACCATTGCCCAGGCAAATGTCCCAACTTAAACTGGTAGCCTTCACAGCCCTTCATGCTGAGGGATAACACAAGACACTTATGCATATGGGAAACTGTCTGATACCCACCCCTGATGCTGTGTGGATCATATTCACTGTTTATTGACAAGTTCAGGGAGGTGTTCAATAAACCAAGGACTGCAAGATAGCACGGGAGCTGTTCCACTATGAAATCATTAAAAGCTGAACTGGATGGCATTAGGATACTGGAAATAATGAGGCAAGACACAAGGTACGGGGCAAAACTAGGACCACTTTATTAAATATAGCACCAGAACATAATGACATATGCAACTGCACAGGGGAAATGAAAACTGTGAGTAGAAAATATCCCCAATATCTATCAGGTTACCATGAACCTACCATGAAGTAAAGTTGGCCTTAAATTCCAACTCTTTTCTCCTGCCATACCCCTTAAGTTGAGGAGGGAAGTCTTCCTGATTCACACCCTCTAGGGCATGGGTAGGATCCAGCCCAATCGCCTTCTAAATCTGGCCCACAGACGGTCCAGGAATCAACATGTTTTTACATGAGTAGAATGTGTCTTTTTATTTAAAATGCATCTCTGGGTTATTTGTGGGGCATAGGAATTTGTTCACCCCACCCCACCCCACCCTATAGTCTGCACCTCCCCACAAGATCTGAGGGACAGTGGACCGGCCCCCTGCTGAAAAAGTTTGCTGAACCCTGCTCTAGGGTCTGCAATATCCCAAGTCAGTGAAACGTGTTAACCTCAAAAGCGATCCATACCCTGTCTCATGGGTCACAAAGCCTAATGTGCAAGTTTCTGGCACCACTGTTCACCTCAAACATGCTGCAGGGTAGTCACCATCTGTTTGAACCTCTTTCCTTCCCTGCACACCTTCCAAGGGATCCAGGGGAATTAAACCAAGCTACCTAATTATCCAGCATCCACTGCTAACTGCTCCTATCCAACACTCCAGTGTGGAACAGACAAAAGAATTCCCCTCTGTAGACCAGTAATTAAAAAAATACAAAAATAAGCCAACTGCTACTAGGTCCAAACTGTGGCAACCAGTTAAACTCACACTGCATACTGAGTGTTCAGAAAGAAGGAGGAGGTGGGTGACCTGGCCTTAAATACTCTCTCTCCACCTCTCTCCTGTGCTGGATCTTTCCAGCTTCATAGACCAGAAGTGGCTTCATGCCAGTTTTCCAGGCCCCGCACAAAGGCACTCTTACCTAAGCCCTTTTTGAAGCTGGACACAGGAGCAACATTGGCATCAGTGACTGCTAGTTATCAAAGACTTCTTCTGGTGTTTTTCCTGAAAATGCAAAAGTTAAACATGTAAAGGTGCAAGCAAGCCCTGCCCCCATCTGTGTGGGCTTAAGATGAAGGGGTCTTCTTCATGCATCCAACTAAATATGTATCAAGGGTTCCTGGACCCTTGGTGGATTCTAAATCTCATCCAGTTTTCGACTTGTCGCTGCTAGAGAACTTGCTAGCAGTGCTGGGAACCAACTCCCTACAATATGAAATTAAATGCAAGTGTAAAGGGTCATCACTGAGTTGGGGAACCTGTGGCCCAACAACAGCTCCTGGTTTCCTGTCCCTGGAATAGGGGTTAAATGTGTACCCTGCCTCTCACAACAAATCCAGTGTCTGGAGGTAGAAGCAAGTTTTGCCCATGACCCAGATCAGAGCATTTACTAAGCTAGTGTACCTAGATCTGTTTGGGGTGCAGATCAATCTAGAGTGTGAAGGGACGTTGCAAAAGTGGGGCAGGATGTTGACAACTGACTTCAGTCAAGAATGATTATGGAACCATTATTTCCAACACAATTGTGCACAAGTATTTTTTTTAGAATAGAGCCTTTAATCTACCCATTTACTTTCACTCCTGCTACTGCACTGAATTAGCTTTATTCTCATGAGAATTCTGCAAGCAATCTATTGGGTTAAGCTTATATTGGGTGTTTGTGCTTTTGGCCAGGACTTAGAGCAGAAAATAGGAAAAATGAGGTAATTCTTCACTGTATTTCCATGCTTGCCAAACCCATTAAGTATTTATAATCTCTTACACAGAATTTCTTCTTAGTCAATCTGCAGTTCTGGTTGTGGGCTGGGGAGGCTTGGGGAGATTTAGGAATGAACTGAGGAAGAAGACAGAGCCAGTTTATACAATCAGCTTGCATAAACTGTCTCTTGGGCACACCAGAAGCTGCCTCCTGCTGAACTGGACCACTGGTCCTTCTAACTCAGTATTGTCTATAATGACTGGCAGTAGCTCTCCATGAATTCAGACAGCCCTACCTGGAGTTGTTGGGGAGCAACCCTGGGACTTCCTTCATGCAAAAGCTCTACCACTGAGTTTCAGCCTCTCTCATGGCTGCATCACTTAAGTATGTAGCTGGAGAGATCTCAAGATCATATGCTCCCACATATATGTCTGTGTTTTAATAAAGTTCCCTGCCAATGGGAAACCTACTGTGTTCAGGTCAGCCCAGAATGCTGTTCCCTTTGGCAAGTGACTGTACTGATGATATGGCGACGAGATCGTACTGGCCTATTTATTTTGAATGTTTGTAAGTGATGCCAACAAAGGTTTTGATACTACTGTTTTTCATAGGTGAAGACTTATTTTCATGCTCCCTGATGAAACCCTCCAAGTGTTACATTTCACTCGAGTCTGGGGCAAATTATGAACTGGCCCTCCATGAGCCAATCTGTCCTGTTGTGGTAGGTCAGCAGAGGACCCAGAACAACTCCCTCTCAAACTTTCATTACATAAAGCAATAGCTACTCCCATGGACAGTTTAGAACAGGGAACCTCTGGCCCTCCAGATGCTGTAGGACTTCCTGGACCAGGCGTGGAGGAAGCCTCCTTGCTACCTGGGGCAGCGAATGGAGGCACCCCCTGGGGGTGGGGCATCATGATGTTACGAGAGACTGCGCATGCGTGAAATGTCGTGCATGCGCACTCCATCATCAGACCGCTGCTGCTTCCGCGGCAACCTTTCGAGCTTCAGAGCCAAAAGGTGGCTTGTGAGGCAGGCGCACTCCGTCTGGGTCAGCACTTCTGCTTCCGCGGTGATTTTGTGAGCTGCAGAGCGAAAAGCAGCAGGGGTGGGGCAGCCCCATGAGCTGCAGCCCCATAGTGGCACTGGCAGGTGGGCCCTGGGGTGGAGGGGCCTTGTTCAGCGGCTTGCTCGCAGGCCGCGGGGCGAGGCTGCCTCACTCTGTGGCTTGCTCGGGGTCTGCCGGCGGGGTGGGGCTGGCCCAAGTGTCACCCCCCCTCCCCTGGAACACAGGGTGGCCTGCCCCATCTCCTCCCGTCGCGACACCGCTGTCCTTGACAATTGGCCAGAATTGCTGGGACTGATGGTGGGGGCACAGTCCTCATCATCTCTGGTTTAGGGAGGAAAATCCCCACAATGTGTTTCACTTACATTTTCAGGAAGTAGTGACATCTGAACAATCCTGAAGGCTCTCACAACTGCACTTGAAAATATAGCTTGGGGCGCTGGGTAAGACTTCCCGAGCTGGGAGTTAGCTACCTCTGCTTTTATATGAGTTGATGCTGTTACTCATTCTGAATTCATCTGCTGGTTATTTTATTTGTTGATGTGTTAAAAGCTTGCCTTTGCTTTTCTGAAAGGAAACAACCTCTGACAGTCAAACTCCCCCCCCCCCCAAAAATGTCTTGGAACATATTTTAAAAGGAAGTTAGTTGTAAACTGTCCGATCCCAGAAGTCCTACTGTCCAGCTCTGTTTTCCTGATATTATTGATTCTAAAGCTTTGGAGCAAGAGAGAGAGTCTTGCATGAAAGTCTTAGCTGACCAAATACCTAACAGCTTGAAATAGTTTCCTATGAGGATCTTAAATTGAAAAGTCGGCTCAGACTTGAATGCAGTAGGGCAAGTCACTGCCTTTCTGCTTCATTGTCCCTGCCCCTAAAATGGGTATAGTTACCATCTTTCTTGCCCAAGAAGGTTTAACATCTACATGAAGCAGCTGAGTGGGGTCATCAGGAGTTTTGGAGTAAGTTGTCAGCAATATGCTGATGACATGCTGGACGGATGTCTTGCCTCCATAACATACTGGATAAGAGCCAACAAAATGAAGCATTTGATGGTAGAGAAATGTGGAAGCTTGCATTCTGTGTGCAACTCTCAATCCAACAAAGTATGCAGAAGGCATTCAAACTTAAGTTGGAAAAGCACAGCCTTTTAGCACAGATGGCAAAACAAATGGTTATGATCAATGGTAATAAGCTATGGCTTAGAATGCAGTTTCCCAGCTGCTGTAGTGTGGTGCTGGTGTGGTGTAATTGTGCAGAGACTGAGTTGTCAACTGGAAATCTTACCTTTGCCATTAGGTGACTTAAGAGAAGCCATCGCGTCTCAGCATCAGTCTCCTGCCTGCAATATGAGGATTAATAAACTGACTTAGGCCAATACATTCTATCTGATAAATTGAACATGACTAGGAATTTATAGAGCAGGAAGTGGTATGTGATTGGTTCCCTGTATCCAACTGGCAGTGACACAGCACATCAGGGTTGGGTACTTGTATCCCTCCAGATGTTGCTTGAGTCCTTCAGCTCCCAACAGCTCCAGCAGTCAGAATGGCCCATGGTAAGGGATGATGGGAGTTGTAATCCAGCAACATTTGGGAAGGGGGCACAGGTTTCCCATTCCGGCCCTAGAACATTGGCATTCCAAAAACAAAAAACCTGCAACCCCATATGGGTCTTTGCTACTTGGGCCATCCTTATATCAAAGGATCCTAATAACTAGACAGTTCCATCACTTATCAGATGTCTAGGAACCAGCCTAGCTGATAAGATGCTTGCCTGAAACACTGTGTGGTGCCTGATGGCGGAATGCCTTATTTTAAAAGACAGGTACTTGTACCCTTGGTCACATGTCTGCATATGCCCCTATTTTGCATTTCCAAACACTCAGATGCATTTTGGCCTTCCAGCCCTTTCCCCATTCTCTCAGCACTTTTGTATGAAATGAGTGTGCTTCATACAGTGTCAGAGTGAATACAAGAAAATCAATAAGCAATTTGTGTGATAATTAATTAGGGTGCCAGAGTGAATTATGGCTCCTTCCCCTCCTGATTTGGGTCAGAGTCCCATTTGATTTAGGAAGTTGTCCGTTTTTCAATTATAGTTTGCTGGGCACTTTTTGGGGGAGGGAAAGAAAATATGACCAGAGAAGAAGACTGGCAGGTGGAAAATCATGTTATACAAAAATGCATGACATGGTAAGCTGACCATGTCAGCTACAACATCCTGGATTAATTCTATACCACAGGAAATTCACTGTATCAGTGCATATCAGAGATCAAAAGGCTAGGGCTGCCATCCAGCAAAGCTGTTGTGCGTGAATAAAACTGGATGTGTACATGGAAATCGTTATCTGCTGTGCCCTTGGTTGGCTTGATCCAGGGATTGGAAAATCTTGTGTTTCTGGGGGAGGAACTATGTTGCTGAAATGCTGACATTTTTCATGGTGACTGAGCTGAAATACATCTAATTTTGTTATTCTTTTTTTTTTTTTTTTTGAGGGGAGGAGAATATAAAAATACTTCCCATTTTCTCTAGTCATTTTGGTTGTTTTCATGCCATTTCTCTGTTCCTCTTACTGTTCTAGGCACTACACTATTATCAGATCATTGGCCCCTCTAGCTCTGTATTATCTGATCTCATGACAGCAGTTTCCTGGGATCACAGGGAGCAATTTTCCCCAGCCCTCGTATTGAACCCAGCACCTTTCCCCATGCAAAATTATGGCCCTTCTTTGACTTTGCACTAATTTGTCTACATGATGTCTGTGTTCTGTCTCAGATACATTGTGCCTCTGAGTATCAGTTACTGGGAATATGGGATGGGCTGGTTGCATCTGGTCAGCCATTGTGAGAACTGGATGTTGGACTATACGAGCCATTGGTCTGATCCAGCAGGTTTGTCTCATGTATATTAAAGACAGGCGCCAGGATGAGGCCAGTGAGATTCATAGTTTGCACAACAACATCTGCATCTGTATATAAGGAGATTTCTTGTCCTGGGCGTGGGAACGACAGAGGGTTGGTGGCCCAATCTCTGTTATTTGCATTGGAATTTGGGTGAATGCTGTTGCAACATTTGACATGTTGAGAAGCCTGCATGCCCATATTGGAATCAGAATTCATTCTGAATCTGAAAGGCAATAGTAACAACGAAGGAGAAATGGAACCTACTAGTTCTGGCCATAATGATATCACCATGTCTCTTCAGTTAAGTATGGTGTGTATGTGGACTCAATAAATTGTCTCAACTGCTATGTGCCATACCCTAGCATGACCTTTCCTCCTCCTTGCTTTCATTAGTCCTTAGGTGGTGCAGTGGGTTAGTGCATCTTGTTGTTAATCAGAAGGCTGGTGGTTCAAGCCTGCCCAGCGTCCCTTCCAACTCTACAGTTCTATGATTCTATGATCTACCTACAGGCATAAACAGGTTTCCACAGGAACAGAAGTAGAAGCAGCTCTGCTGTGAATATGGTGGATGATTGCCTGTGTTATTTTGGATGAAAACCAACATTGCTGAATTACATTAACACTCAGACCTGCCAGTTCTGCTGTTTTACATGTGTTCTACCTCCCTGCCATATATTGTTACCCATCCAGAGGACATCATTAATTTGGCAGTGTACGAATGATGTAAATTAATATAATGCCAAATTGCAATAAGGGAATCTGCATTTAGCTTTTCCTCTTGCAAGCTTAGTTCCCAGGGATGGCTGGTACCCACTGGAACTGGCAGAGAATAAGTCAGGGAGACCAATTACAGTCAGAATCAACGAAATCTAGATTTGCCGCCGTCTTCCTCTCATAAGAGTTCTGCAAGGGCCAAACTGCAAGGGCCAAACAGACTAAAGAGGAGGAAGCTGACAACCCGTGCTGCCTGCTGTACTGTGAATAAGAAGGCAAGCAGGTGGAGGCAGACTGAAGTTGATGGGAGGCTAGGCCCCAATGGCCTAGCCTCCACTATCAGTGCCTCATAAAAGAAACATTAATTTTTTGGTGGTCCTTTGCAATGTCTTTTTGTGGAGAGAAGTAATTAGCAAGTGATAAAAAAGGTGGAGCTTAAGAACCAATGCAGCTTGCAGTCAAAGGAAGCCGGAGTTGCTCTCACACTGTTATGTGATATTTTGGCTGTGTGGTTCATGGAAACAGTTCATGACCTTATGTCAGTGCCTGAGTCGAATGAGTACATAAACTGTTGTTAGCTCAGTCTCTCTTAGGGGTAGACAGCTTGAGAAATTGTCTCTTTCCTTGCAATCTTTGAATCTGATTTTCTGCTATTAGTTCATGTATGTATTTGAGCAGTTTCACAATAGTGCAAAATATCACCACAATAACAGGATTTCCCATATCCCAGACAGACATGTAGTTTCTCTTCTAAATTTCCATGCTCCCACAACATTAGAATTCTAGAATATTAGGCATTTTTTTTTAAAAAAAGGAAAGAAAGTGCTATACCTGTGCAGAGGCTCATAACTCTGACATTTGCAGATCAGAGGAACACAAGGGTATGTAAGGTGTGTGAGAACAGTCACATAACCTCTCTCAATTCTGGCATAACCTATCATTAGTGCAGAAAGGAAAACCTTGCACTCAGTCTTGGATAACAGCAGCGTGTGACCAAAGGTGCAGACAATCAGCAGCAAATTCACTCTTGAAAACATCAGATCGAAGTGGTAAGAGCAGAAAGGCCATAATTATTTTGCATCCCATCTCTGCATTAATCTATGAATTCTTTTTTTAAAAAGAAGAACACCTGTATTTATACATATTTTTTCACAGTGTAAGCATTTCTAAATGTATTTGGTTCTAAAATATGCACAGGATTCATAGGGTGGGATGGGCCCAGTGCTGTATTCCTGGGAGAGATGGCACATCAAGGAAAACAAGGAGAGGTGATGCCTTAGAGCGGGCAGGAATTCCTGCAGGGATTCTTCTATGTATTCTTTGCATCTTCTTAAAAGCTTGGTGGGTAGGCAGGAAAACCCTTGGGAACAAGTTTGCAGTGCCTAGGCATTCTCGGAACTCCTGTTACTAACCCCAGGCTTGTGAATCTCAGCCCTTGGTCCAGGACTAGATTTATTGTTGCTGCTCCTTTTTCTTGTAAGGGCACCTAGATGAGCTTGTGCCTTGAACACATTAAGAGCCTGCTGAATCAGGTCAGTGGCCCATCCAGTCCAATATTCTGTTCTCACAGTGGCCTGTTGGATCACACATGCAGCAAAAGTGATGCCGGACCCAGTTCTATCTAAATCATCCATCAAAGGTTGATGGAGTGATCCAACACGGCCAACCAGATTCCTGTGGGAAACCAGCAAGCAGGATTCAAGTCCAAGAGCCCTCTCCCCTCTTGTTCTTTCCAGCAACTGGTATTCAGAAGCATTGCTGCCTGTAGTTGTGGTGGCGAAGCATTTCTTTCCTTTCATGTAAGTGCACTTGTCATTGGGTTTTGGACAAGTGCTAGGACAGGAGAGCCACTGCCAGTCAGTGTAGAGAATAATGTAGACCATAATGGGCTAGATGAACCGGAAGCAGCTTCTTATGTTTGCTTGTGGCTCTTTATTGAGCATGGTGGCATGGATCAACTTATTGACTTTATTATGTACTCATTCTGTGCTGTACAGCTGCTGTCCTATCACTATTAGCAATGGCAAGAATTGACAGATTCTACTGGAGGCTCTTCAGCTCCTCCTCCAAGAAATGATACCAAGGTCCTCTGTCTGCATCAGCTATGGAAACATTGCCTTTCTGCGTCCCTCTGCAAAACTTGACAGTGTTGCATCAAAGAGCTAAATACACCCAGCTAGTCTTCTAAAGATAACGGTCTGCCCTTTTAACCTGAGAGTAGACAAGACAGAAGCACTGTAGTGTTAGCTACTTGTGTTTAATGAAGAATGCTGGTTGCGATAAAAAAAAATCTTTGTTTGTGTGTTCAGTGATGACCTGGGAATGTAAGAGCCCAGGGCACTGCAACAATGTGTTGCTATTTTTAAGGATGGCTGGGTGACAGGTAAAACCCATTAATTTGCACTCGTAAAGGGGTTGATGGAAGATTAGATTACTTTTCGATGCTTTTTCCTCCCTAAAGGATTTTAGTAAGGCGAGGGAGAGAAACCAGGGTGGTATTTTTATTATTGATTCAAAAATGCTTTAGCGGACTCTTTTGCAAACTGGAGTACTGTGGGGATCTTTGCAGTGTGGAGGTTAAAGAGATGGTGTACAAAAATATGTTTAAATGAGGGCTTATCTATCCCACCAGAAACTTAGCTTGCTGTTGCACCAGTTTGACTGTTACGACTTCTTCTAAAGAACATTGGCAATTATAGTCTGGCTAGTATTCCTTGCTGATGACCCCCCAAAACTACAAATGGAATGCTTCCCAACCAAATAATTCAGGTTAAACCCATTAAAACTCTGCAGTGGTGATGCAGCCTAAGTAAACGCTACCATAGGTCTTGCAGCTCTGCTTGGGAAAGCATGCTATAAGGAACTTTGGGTGTGAGCCTCTTGAGCAGGACCGGCCCACACAGGAAGCAAGAACTGCCTTCGGTGGCAGGATCCACAGGGGCAGCAGTCTCCAAGGAATGCATTGCCCATGGCTGCTGCTGCTGCTGCTGTCACAGTTGTTGTTGTTGTTGTTGCTGTTGTTGTTTACTCGTTTAGTTGTGACCGACTCTTCATGACCCCATGGACCAGAGCACGCCAGGCACTCCTGTCTTCCACAGTGACAAATACATCATGCTCCTTGGAGACTGTTCAGCAGCTCCCACCCCCACCCCCCCATGCAGTGGCGTCTCGGTGACTAGGAGGCACTTCTGGTCTGCTCCCACTGCTAAGGAGGAAATGGCAGGGGCTGCCTTCTGGGGTCTCCTGGAGTCTGCACCTTCCAGGCATGATTCAGAGTCTCCCCCCCCCAAAAAACCCCCAGCCTTTGATTCCCACTTGAACCATTAGATAAGGTTAATTTGAATCCCCTCTCCACTTGTTCCCAGTGTAGATCTTCACTCCCTGTTTCTTCCCTGGTAGTGGAGGGCACCATGCTGTAGTTAGCCTCAGGTGCCAAATGTCTTGGGCTGGACCTGTTCTTGAGTAGCAGCCACACCTCACACCTCACCCCCCCCCACCCCATGCTGCACGACAGCCTGCTTTTGAAACAGAAGGTGGTCCAAACAGCTGTTTGTGATAAAGAAAGGGCTAGTATTGATAGAAAAGAATCCCTACAGCTATGACCAATCCCTTGGAAGCACCCAATGAAGGAGTCTTTGGACCTTGGCCAAGTTATGTCCGAAAGAAGTCCTTCTGTTCTACTGTAATTAGGATGGGGGATGAATTCTATTCGGTTTGCATTTGAAGGCAAATCTATCAAATTTACACTTTTCTAAACAATGTGGAACCAAAACACAGCCATCCTTTGAAATTTGTGCTTGTCTTGAATTTGTGATGTAGTTCTCCAACCAAACAACATTTACAAAAATGCATGTTAGGGTAAATTATGTGTAAAAATAATTATATTCAAGGGGAGAAACATACAAAATACATTATGTTGGGGAAAACTTTGCAAAAACAATAATAAAGTACAGTAGTCAGAAATGCATTCAAAAATTGTTTATTAGGATGAATTCACACCAAAGTGCTGATGAATTTTGATAAGGATTTTAAAAAAAAATACACAGTGTTGAAGAAATGTGGAGAGCTGAATTTAAGATTGGAAAAATGAGAAACCAAGATGTCTGAAATCATCAGATCTTGATAGTAATATGGTGTCTCAATCCAGAGGTTCCTCTGTTCTTTTTGTCTTCCATGCTGTCCTTTTCCATTGGAAAACTATACTTCTCTTTTCCTCTAAGGCTCAGCTCTTTAAACAGTGGCTCATCTTGTAGTCATCCTTCCTGACTCCAGCCTTCATTAACAAAACCTTTTGTAATTTCCATGCCTTGTGGTCTTTGAAGGTAGCTTTGGTGGCGCTGAGGTTGTGCTTTTGTAGTGTATTTTCTTCTGCATCAGCCAGATATTTAAAAATACAATGCAAACATGCTAGCCATTTATAAAGAACCTTTCAAGACAAGCATCTCTTGCGATCCACATTAGACAGGTTCAGCAGGTTTTGTTTTCTGAAAGCAAATTGTGTTTGGCAGGAATTGGCTTGGAGCCACTAAGAATTTGAGTGACGCGGTAACCTGATTTTCAGAACCATTCGAGGAAAATGCTTCTGAGCCTCCAGTAAAGAAATAAAAGTGAAGGATCCTCTTGTACAAGTCAAAAATTCAGTGGCTTATGTGAAAACACAGCACTTCATCAGTTTAAGATGGGAGTGGGAAGACTACCTTTCCGTCAAGGGACCTTATGACAGAGGTGGGTGGGGCTAGAGTAATAAATGGACAGGGCAATTTAAAAAGAGGGCAGACTCTTCCTTCTTTCTTATTTGGTTTAACAAGCTTCACTGAATTAGGTTTAAAATAATAATAATTTAAAAAAATCTCTGAACTGCACCCAAATGTTGCTCCCAAAGTTACCAGGTAAACTGAATCTGAATTAAGTCCTTTTGGGGGTAGAACTTTGAAAGATTTTCTTAAAGGAATCTTTGAAATATAGACTTTGCCCATAAAAACCCCAATCCAGATTTCATTTTTGCAAAGTTTCATATGACGAGTCGTGGATGGCATTGTGCATGTGTGTGTTTATACCAGTGAGAGATAGCCACGCTCACGTATCCAATCTGAATTGCATGCAGCCCGTGTTTCTCCTCTGCCAAACCTCCATATTCAGTCATTGATTTCCCTCCTTTACAGAAAATAAATTGTATGGAATCAGACACAATGAAAGTTCAAAATAATTGCCCACACCAATGGAGCAGCAGCTTCTGCATCAGATTACAGCGGTATCTGTTGTTTAAGGTCAGATAGAGTCAGCAGACAGACCATCCCAAGCTCCTCCGTTATACATTTTCCTTCGCTCAGTTGCAACACAGTCAGTTCAAGTTAATGCAACTTAAATTGTGCACTGCAACTATTTCAGCAATAAAATTTCAAATGTCAAAGGTACTCCTTTAAAGTTACCTTGAGTACACTGTGCTTCAGTGGCAAATTTTGTGAAACATACATAGAACTTTAGCAAAATGCTTTAAAAATAACATTTAAAATAAATAAATTGGGGAAGTTCATGCTGGGCTTTATTGCATCAGGCTGCAAGTGGTGGTAGAGGATTGCACCCCAAGTAGATTTCCTACATGTGGGGATATGCATGTATGTGAATGTGATCCATGTTTTAGGGAAGCTGGATAATTCCATTGAAAGCAGAAGCAGGAGTAGCTTTCACTTACCGGTATTTGTCCCATGTCCAGTATGGAAATCCATCCAGTGAATATGATCAGTATTTATTCCTTTTTGTGTCGTTACTTTTTCAGTTTGCAGTTGATTGGTATCTGATCACCCACCCACACAATTTGCGTTGCATTTTTTTAATTGAAATAAATGGGGTAGAATAATGTAATGACAAGGTATCTGCACCACACTGGACAGTGAGATGAATAATTAGTTTTTTTTTGTCATAAGTCAAACCGCAGCAGAACTGAAACAGTGCTGCATGTGGCAAATACAGGGCAGAATAGAAAATTACACCTTCTTCCATCCCTTTGGTCAAATGGCTTAGTGTGTCTGATTGTTAAGCAGAAGGTTGGTGGTTCAAGCCCACCCAGGAACGACTGTGGGCAGGATTCCTGCATTGCAGGGAGTTGCACTAACCTTCCAAATCTACACGATTCTATGATTCTACTCACCACCACCACATCCTGCGGACATGTTCTAAAGCAGAGATGAGGGGCAAAGGTTCCCATCAGGCTTCCCTATTTGTCCTTCAGGACTTTCCACAGACCCTCCTCAGGCCATGCCTCTCACTGACGCTGGATTCTCCTGAGTACACAATCCAGCCTGGCTGGATTGTGTTTTTGAACTGGGATAATGCCTCTTGCTTGCCTGCATGGAGGATGCAGAGAGATGTGCTTGTGTATAGAAACCTCTTTCATGGCTTATTGATGCCATTTCTGTTGCTCCACCCTCTCTTGCATCTGGCCACACCCACTTTTGCTGCTGTCCCTGCCCACTCTTGGAAAGTCGACCAAGAGGGAATGCGGCCCCTGGGCTGAAAAAGGTTTCACACACATGCCCCAAATATTGCAATGGCTGTCAAGGAACCATCTTCTGGATTGCTTGATGATGATGGGGGTGAGATCTTTCTGCAACAATGAGCCTTCATGGTTGGTGTCTGGACCACATGACACATGCCTCCATGGGGACCGAAGCAGCTGTTAAAGATAACCAGTAAGAGAGACGGGTGAAGAGGCTGCTTGTTTGGGGGAGGAACTGGTGCTGCTTTGCTGATTCCCCTATGTGCACCACTGGTCTTCAGTTGGTGAGTCAGGATCCACTATTGGGTCACAGCCGGATCTTAGGTGGGCTGCAACAGTAGCACTACCACTATACAAATACATGGTAAAATTTATGAAATGGGCCACTAAATGCATGTTCAAGCTAAAGGTGAGTCTTTAACCCAAACAAATCTGAAAAGGATGGAGACTACCAATGTATACCATGTATATTTGTTACATAAGCAAAGTATTGCTTAGAAAGACCATAAACTGGTGGACATTTTCATCACTTGTTGGAAGTGACTAGGGATGGATGAATGTGTCAATTTTCGTTTTTCAATCCCCCCCTCGCCCCCCAGTCTGCAATTTAGTGGTTCAGGAACTGCAAATGACAGAGGTTCAAATTAAAATGCAAACCTAACCAATTTCCTGCACATCTCTAGAAGCATGTAGCAATATAATCCCTTCCAAAGTCTATTTGAAATCAGACTATTCCCCCAATGGTGGCAGCCAGCAGCAGCAGCAGCTCCTTGTTGACAAATGCACTTTAAGGAAAACTGCCTTCAACCTCCTCCTTTCTGAGAGAGAGTAATTGCAAAGGAATTTCAGAAACTGTTCACTTTCAAGATTGCATTTGTCTCTGGAGAGTAATTGTGTACAGTTGTATATTCTTGAAGCAGTATTTACAATGCTTTTTAGAACTTGCTGTTCAGTGAAGGCTTACGTCTGTCACATTTCATTATTGTGCAGGCACGTGCTTAACACTTTTTTTTTCACATCAAAGCATCGCTATGCCAAAGCATCCACTAGCACAGTGCTACTGCATGATGGAAACTTTGGCTGGATCTAGACACATCAAAGAAGTGTTTCAGTTAAAAGCATTGTAAATTTAAACAGGGAAAACAAGTAGAGAAAAACAGGACTCCACATAGCCATCTGGTGGCAGACTATTATATTGCACAAACAACGCATATAAATCCCTTTTTCTTTACCAGTCTAGCTCAGTCCTTTGTCTTTCTTTAATAAAAACACAACAAACAGCAGTTGATTCAAATGTTTTGACATATCTATGTTGTGTCAAACAACTGATTTGAAGAAATCTTTAATACTGATAAAGTGACCAAGCAGTCCCTTTTTTTTTTTTTTTGTTAAGGACATAGCTTCCTAGTGTGTCTAAACTAGCTACTGCAACTGCTTTTTTGGGAGTCATTTAGAAAACCTTGGTTGCAGGAGATCTGGACCTCAGCTTAGTAGTCCAATCTTAGGCTCAAATTCTGCTCAAACATTCCACATTTCTGAGTCATTCCTTGTTCTCCAGTATGGTGTGTACCAGATTTTGAGTAAAGTCAGGCAGCCCTTGGAGATTTTTATTTTTTTATTTTTTATTTTTTTAGAAAATGGATTTAAGGTAAAAGTATTTTATTGTATTAAAAAAGAACACTTTGAAATTAGTTTAGAATACACAACTTTCTTATTGCTGCTGATCAAATGCAGAATGACTTCTCTATATTTTTTTTAACTTGAAAGAGGCATGGATTCCTTCAAAACTAGAGAGAACAAGCTTCCCTCTTTCCCCAGCCTTTCAAAACAGAGCATTGTTGTATCGCTAAACCAGCCTGCCTCTGTGCAATCATCTGTCTGCTCCTGGGACCTGACACAATTACTGCTGAGAACAAGGAAGCTGGAAGGACGCTGGTAGTTTTGTTGGTGAGGAGGGGATGGATGAAGTTTGTTCAAAAATATATTTCTAAAAACTTTCCTTGTGATGTGGTGCAACTTTTGACTCTGAATTCAGAAGTGTGCTCCATGTATGGATGGGGGAGAAATCCGTTTCAGGTCACACTTGAAAACAAACATGTTAAGCTCACACTTTTTGTAACAATATGTGAACCAAAGCACATCCACGCTTAAAAAATTACACTTCTCTAAATTTTACAGTGCAGTTCTCCAACCAGATAATTTGCACAAAAACACATACTAGGTTAACATGTCCATAAAATAATAGTGAAAGTAATGTGAAAAATGGTATTACTTTAGGAGAAATTGCTTTGCAAAAAGGGATATATTAGCCAAAATTGCATACATAAGAGTTTGTGCTGGGAGGAATTCACACTAAAGTGACAATGAATTTTCACAAGGACTTAAAAAGAAATCCACAAACAGATGTGCAGATGTGTAAAACTAAACTTCAGATTGCAAAAATGAGAAACTGCAAGAATAAATAGAAAATGACAGGTCTGCTTATACCTAGTATGCAACATCCAGGAGATGCTGATGTACTATTGATAACAGAAGTCGTATCTGAAGAAGTGTGCATGCACACGAGAGCTCATACCAAGAACAAACTCAGTTGGTCTCTAAGGTGCTACTGAAAAGAATTTTCTATTTTGTTTCAACTATGGCAGACCAACACGGCTACCCACCTGTAACTGTATTGATAACAGAGTGATTTTATTTTATTTTTTAATTGCAGCCGTCTCCAAAGGACTATAAAATGTCTTCTACCTAAGATGTGCTTGTACACCACTAAGGATCCAGCTATTTCATAGTCCATGGTGTTTCGTACTTTGCAGTTTTGCATGGGTGCCAACTTGAATAAAATACTGGGGAGGGGGGGGTAAGCCCCACCCCACATAATTGATCACAAGATGCCTAGCCCCCTCAAATATTTTATTGGGGGAGGTAAAGCAACCTCAGCCGCTAGGAGTTGGCTGTTATGCTGTTGTATTTTTTAATTGGGGGGATTTCACTAATGAAAATATCACTGGGGTCAGTTCAACCGCAATTAAAATAAATAGGAGTGAAAGGTATTAGGGCTCTAACTGACCCCAACAAACTCAATATTTCATTTACTTTGATGCATAGAGATAAAGAGGGTTACCCACTCAGTATTTCCCCCCTTAATTCATAAACTCAGCTGTTTATAAAGCATGACAGCCTGCTTCTACTGAGCCAGAGTAGCTCAGCGCTGTTTTTAACTGACTGGCAGCAGGTCTTGTGGGTTGAAGGCAGGGATATTTCCAAACCTCCTCTTTATATGCAAGGGGATTTGCCTTTCACAAGCAAAGTGTGCTTTGCTTTGTACTACAGCCCTGCTGCTTTTCAGTTAAATTCTGTGGGTAAAGGGATCTGGTGCCTCTGAGACTCTATGACAACATTCACTTAGTTGGCTCTCCAGATGTTGCTGGTCTCTAACTCCCATCAGCAAAATGCAGGGTAGTGAAAGGATGATGGGCTCTGTAGTCCAATAATATCTGGAAGGTATATGATTGGAGAAAGCTGCCTAGTAGGAAATAACATAGTGGAGAACACTGGACACCACTGTTATATAGATACAGCCCTGCACTGTAAACCATAATTCTTAACAGAATATCATATATCATATTATTTTATTCAGAAACCTATATATGTGAGTTTTAGGACACTGTCCTCATGAGGCAGCTTATAATTTGTCTTTCTCCACCCCCCCCCCAGAAAACAGCCAACTTTTCATTACAGTAAAGGCCACAGACAATATTCAATTACAACTTCATTTTCTCATTTCATATCACAAAATATTGAAGTGAGTGTCAGAGGTTCCCTTGTAGAGGTAAAACGGTAAGAAGCAGTTACCACCTTTGAAGAAAATCGCCAATGTAAGAGAAATCACTTGCCTCCCTAATCTGAGTCAAAATCTTGTTCATAAGTAAAATTTCTAAGAACTTGTTATACTGTTCTTTAATGGGTGGTGAGGGGTGGGAACTATTGAGGAGCAACCCACCCTGTGATTACTTTGCCCTCTGAATGCTGTTAGACTGCAGCTCCCTTCGACCCTGGCCTTGTTGACTAGGACTAATGGGAGGTGGAATCCAACAACATCTGGAGAGTATCGTGTTAGCTACCCCTGCATTGAAAGAGTCCCGGCCAATCTTAGTAAATGTGCACCCTAAGTTCCTCTCTCCCCACATTGTTTGCAGCAATGTAAACTACTGATTTTCAGTATTTGATTAGTAAAGTGCTTTTTTCTTTCTTTAGCAGGATTAGGGAAGTTAAAAAGACTGAGTAGCAGTTAAATGAAGTGTCACAGTCAATACCTAGGATTCTAACATGAGTGAACAGAAGGAAGTTCATGAAAGGCAAGTTTCTCATTTTTCCTTCTCCACTGTACCATCTACACAGTTTTCACCAGAGGGGTCTTCCTGAATCGTGTTGGATGGGGCATACATGGCCCCTGGGAAGGAGGTATCTCCCAAAATGAGGTTGGAGGTACCTTTTCCTTTTTGATTCATTATTCCCTTGCAACCCAGCCCTGAACACATGGAGAGGTTACAGGTAGGTAGCCGTGTTGGTCTGCCATAGTCAAAAGAAAATAAAATTAAAAATTAAAAAGTCCTTCTAGTAGCACCATAGAGACCAACTAAGTTTGTTCTTAGTATGAGCTTTCATGTGCATGCACACTTCTTCAAATAACATGGAGAGGTGTTTCAGAGTGCTTAGCAAGGGTAAGGGAATGGAAACTTTTCCTTCTTTCACTTCCTCAGGATCCGAACCCATGATCAAAATTGTGATGACTGCTGACATTCACATACAGATGCTGATAATCCCAGGCAAATGTCATGATTGTCAGTCATATACCCCCACTTGTTGGACAAATACCAGTGAATGATGACAGTGACACTTAGGTGACTGTCAAAACCCATTGGTTTATTTATACTTGTGGGGCATTCATTCAGGGAAGATTGCAAAGATATCAATTCTGATGTAAATGTTCAAGAAGTAGCAAGATTCCTGATGCTGAATTTATCCATAAACAAAGCTTCCTTGGATAAATTCTCTTGCACATTCCAAGTCCATATGCTGTCCTGGTAATGCTATAATTAAGCCAAAGAGTCATGTCAAAACGTCCTTTTCCATCTGTTGTGTGATCTGCTCAGGGACCAATTCAGAAAGAATGACAACTGACCTGAAAAAAGAGAGAGAGACACTTCATTCATTTTACAAGAGTTGTTGTTTAGGCCCACCTCTTCTTTTCCAAATGAACAGGAGAAGCATTCCAAGTCAATAAAATAACTGTTGCCCCCCCCATCTGACCGACACATTCTGAAATCTGCTGTGTTGTTCCTTGAAAATGTTGTGTCTTAGAGAAAAGGCACAAAGATCCACTCATGCACAATATACACACACATTATGAAACATTTTAATTTCCCCATTACATAAAGTACAAAAACCATGGGAAGAATTAAAAATAGCAGCAGACTGTCTGTATTCCCCCCCCCAAAAAACCCCACTCTCTTTCAGTTAGTAAGATCACATCCCAAATCTGCTTGCTGTTCTCTGGTAAGTCTGAGAGTGTTTGGTCTAAAGAACTGACGTGCAGGACACCAAGAACTCGGCCTGTATTTATAATACTAATTGATTTCATTTATTTTCCCTCCCCGGAGCATTTTTCACTGTCAGCCTTGCCATTATCTTAATGTTGTTGTTTCCAATAAACACTCTGAAAAGTCGTTTTAAAGGCAGGGGGTCTTTGAGCACAGATGTGTCAGGTGTATCGGCCCGCTCTCCTCTGAGATGGTGAGATGGGCTAGAGGAAACCCCATGGAATGTTGCTTCTGAAAGAGCCATGGTTTAGCCATCTGTTTGAATCTCTGCTACCTGGAGGAAGTCTGTCTCATGCTTGGTCCCATGACGGCATGGAGTCATATAGCAGAGGCGCTTACCGTTGGGTAATGTGGAGCACGAGAGTGTTTGGAACCAGAGGCAATCTTTCGAAGGTCATTATCTTTTAACAGGGAGATAACAAGGTTTTTCTGTTGCTGTGTACATTGAAGGGGCTGGGTTTCTGCACCAAAATATTTGCAAGCAGATGGGGCTCATGTGGGCAGCAGGATAGTGCTGCTGTTGAGTTTCACCTAAAGGGCAATCAAATTTCAGGTGAGTTTGGAAGTGCCAGCACCATCTGATGGAGTTGAGGAGGTGATAAAAGTGGGTGGATAACTGTGTGATTCTAAGCACATTAACTTGGATGCATGTCCTAATGATTCCCTGGAGCTTTGTCCCAAGGAAGTGCATATAGGATTGCATCTGAAAATGAGCTGAATATACTGTGGAGTGGAGGAGAGCACATTTTGAATATTGCAGAGGTGATACTGGAATCCATTTAGACAAATAGGGTTGAATTTGGAGGTCACTGGCTGGTGTACTTCTAAGGAACGTTGGAGAGGTTCAATTTGGCTGTAATGAAATATGTCAGACTTTAGGGAGGGTTACACACCCACCCCCCCACCACACACACATTGATAGCATCTGTGTCAGAGGTTTGGCTTCCACACCACAGTCACACACGGTGAAAACATTTCCCAACAACCTTCACATTCAGTATGGGAAAGAGTGCTGCGTGCATATGTAGAGCATGTTGTTTGTTGGGGGGGTATATAAAAGGAGAATTATTGGATGCCAAGTTGCAGGTTTGGGGGAAGTACTGTTTGGTAAGATAACCCCAGCAGAAATTCAAAATCACAAAATAAGCAGCAAAGTAAATATGCCCTTGTGAGTTCCTTCCAAAGTTCCCCTCTTCTCCCAGCATAGAAAAATACCAAATGTTTACTAAGTTAAAAATGTTTTACTTACAAACTTGCCAAAGGTCAGATTCATGTGCTATTCCATACATCAGTCAGAAAACACGGGAAGTAAAACTTTGCTTAAAGTGGTGAAAGTTCCTAAATTATTGTTATAGGAACTCAAGAGTGGCTTGTAAGAGACATGCAGTCTGAATTTGGAGTAACCAGCTCAGACCTCACACACTGAGCTTCCCTAGTTAACTGGGCAAAATATTTTTTCCTATTGGAGATTTTTGAGAACAGTGTATTTTTGGCATTTTTCCTTGCCACCAACCAAGAGCATATCTGGGTCTTTATTGAACCAGGATTAAACCATGGCTTGCCATTTTTGTTTCTAGTCAGAGCTAGAATCACAGCTTCCTGGTAAGGGTGTAACAGGGAACTTCAGTTTAACAAACCTTAGATGGATTGCATTAAGGGGTGAGACTGGAGGGAGGGCACTTTTTCTTGATCTTGGGTGTATTCACACCGTGGTCTAATTAGTTAGTTTCACTGATTATAATGGTAGTTCTTCTTTTCTGATAGTGTTGCTTGCTGTTCTGTCTGTGGAACTTATATAATCAGAGTGGTCCAGTGCAAGAATGTCTTCAATTTTTGCTAGGGATTTTATTTGATCTAGTGCCAGAACTTTTTTTGTCCTCAAATCCTTTGAGGATATGTAACAATAGTAGTGTAAATGGCTATCACTTCTCCCTCTTCTGGTGGTAGACTACTTGCATAATTATCTTCTTCCATGCAACCTTAGATTGTGACCTGCTTCTACTCGTTCTGTTATACATATGACTAGTTCCATGGAAAGCAGAATCCTCTGACATTTCCCCAGCAAATTTATCGTCATCTTTTGCTAGAACACAAGTTGAAATAAAGCAAGATAAACATGTTGTCTGGGAGCCAATTGTGGTTGGGATTGTACAATGCAACTCTGTCACTGAACCTTGAAATGTGATAAAGTCAGTGATGATGATAATTCTTTTCCCCCTTTTCATTTTGCTTTAACATGTTTGTGAAGTTGATCTGAATCTCTACACCAATATTAAAATAAGTCATGCAGTAGGGTTGGCCATACTTTTAGCATGGGGTCAGTGGCTTAAGATATCCAACCCATAAATGTTGCTGGAGACTCAAGGCCACTACTTTACAATGCATATTCTTGTTGAGTTTTCAGGCTACAGTCTTATACTAGTCACATTGAACTCAATAGGACTTACTTATGAGTAGACTTGCTATTTATTTATCTATCAACTTCCAAATCAATGTACAAAACACAATAACAACAGCTGGAGTCATTCAAAAGCAGCACAGAAAAATAACAGCGGAGCGGTTTTAAGAAACAGTACAAACTAGTCACCCATGGCAGAGACCTATTCATCCAACTATGAAAAAAACTTCAGAACAAAAATGTCATCGTTTCCAGAAAGTGCAGCTAGTGGTTGCCTCTTGTATCTTGACAGGAACAGAGTCAGACCCACTATAAGCCTTGTTCCAAAGTGCTGTGGAATGGGATTCTGAGATCCTTGCGGGATTGTGCTGTTAATTGTCAAGCAATACCACACCATGTGATCTGGTTTCATCATAGCATACATTTCCCTTTCCCTGTCCTTGAAAGGCATTTGTGGAGAAATGCTTATTGTGATGGTGTCACTGATCTGGCGGATTGAGTGGATGAGATCAATAGTGGGTCCAATGGTCAAGAAGGCAGCTCCTGCGCATTCTGTAAAGGGAAGTGATGGTCAGATGGGGCTCATTAACTTGGGAAGGTAGCCCATCTAGGAGAAGGAAATCTCTTATCCTAAACCTCCGTTGTCTTGTGGGATATCTTCACAAATCTGGAGTGGAGCCCCTCAGGCAGTTGGATGGCACCTTGTATGCTATTGTCCGGCAAGCTGGTGCCAAAAGTCTTGCTCTGCTTTCCTTTGGACTAAATCAGCAAGGCCAAGAAGGGGGAGGGGTCATTATCTGGGCTGCCAAGGATCTCCATACATGCTGCCCAAGCTTGGATGCCGGGGAGGTCACTTTGGTGCTGCTAATACAGCAGTTTTACTTCACCCCAGGAGGCTCACTCCATTGTCTCTCGGCTGAAGAATTCCATTTGTGCCAGCATCCTTGTGTCCTCCATAATGTATAGTTTCAGCCTTGGCCAAAGAGCTATTAAACTGTAGTAGATTGGGGTACTTTAGCCTCTCTATTTTAGGTTTTGGATATTATTGAAATAGCAGCCGATGCCACATAATCTACCTCCTTCAGCAATCTAGACTCCAGTGTGCAATCTCCTTTGTATTCATGACACCTGCCCTTTCATGGTGTCAGCATTTTCCCACTCTCTACAAAGACAGTCTTTCTTTAGGTCATTTAAAACCAAATTGAAAAGCCGCAACACCACCAGCTCTGACCCAGACTGCATCTGACCTCTTTTCTGCCCCCCCTTCCCCTCCACCACATTCACAGAGAGCCATTTTTGCTGACTTGCTGCATAAGCTCTTTGCAATGATTTTCACCGTCTCTTAAATGTGCATTGCTTGGCTAGGTTTTTGTCCATACAGCAGTGCACAAGAAGAAAATTCAGGCCATTCATGAGTGGCCTACCTTTGTCCACCCCAACTATGCCATTATACAACTCAATCTTCTCCCTTCCTTTCCCTCTCAATTACAGATTCTCTCAGTTCTCATTTCCCCAATGTTAAGTTCAGTTTTCCACATCAGTGTCCTTAAAAAAAAAAACACCACACCACAACTTGTGAAAATTCATTAGCATCTTAGTGCGAATCTTCTCTAATAGACACATTTTTGTATACGATTTTGCCTAATGTGCATATAATTGCAGAACAGTTTTCCTGAATATAATTCATTGACACACAGGGACTTCAAGCCTGCTAGGTCAACATTTCCCCACATGCCTGAAGGCAAGACCACCCACCTGTCAGTCATCCAGCAACATTAAGCCATCAGATGGTTGACAGGTGGGTAATCCTGCCCACTTGTCAAAGTTTGCTCCTGGAGTGAGCATGGAGATCTGGTCTGCTGGGGGGGGGGAAGGTTTCTCACCCCTGCTGTAAATGCTTTAAAAATCCAAAGTGCATAACTGGGTCATTGTATACTGACTACTGCCCTTTGTAGTAGTCAGTATACAATAGCTTCTTATTGAGGGTCCTTCCTGGCTCTGGTGAAGCCTGGCTTTACCAACGAAGCTGGAAATTTGATCCTTTTGGGCAGGAAGTATAAAAGGGCTTCTTGTCTCCATGGTGAGCAAACAAGTTCTACTTGAGCTGTGGCATGTCTAGTATTCTTGGTCTTGCACCCTAATCCTGATGGCTCTTTTAACCTTGATATATTGGCTCCTGGCTCCTGACCTGCTCCAGTCTGTTGCCCATTACCCAGCCCAGACACATATGCCATGAAATAAAACAGGGATAATGAACCTTTTTTTCAGTCTGAGGGCAACATTTCCATTGGGCAATCTTCTAGTCTGGGCAACCATGCCAGTGGCAGGCAAGGCCAGAGGCAAAGTGGGTGGAACAATGAATGTACATTTTCACTTTTGTACTAGTTTCTACAAGCACACACACACCCCCATCCTCCATCCAGGCAACCAAGGGGCATAAGCAGTGTTTAAAGACACTTTGCAGCGAGGCAGAAACACTCAGGTAAGGTGTGAAGGAGGGTTTTTGAGTGGGGTGGACGAGGAGGGGGGTGGCCTGGGGAAAGTCCTGAGTGCCAGATTCAGAGGTCTGAAATTCCCCACTCCTAATCTAAATCAATAACTGATGTAACATTAAGGACTAGGCCTCTCTCACACACACTTCTGTAAATCCGTTTCTTTTTGACTGAAACCATGGACAAGTTTTCAGTGAATGCCACGAAGATGATGTCAAACCTCCTGGGGGCAGCTAAAATTGGTTCAGGCCCTCATTTTCCTCAGGTTACTATCTCCCCACAGCCACCCCCCCCCAATGGCTGATATGCGGGAGACTTGTTTTTTTGGAGCTATCGCTAGCTTCTCTCTCAGCCCCATAACACTTCACTCAGGCCCTGTTACTTAAGCTCTGCCTACCTAGAGAAAGTGGTTGGCTGCTTCCCTCCCTTTCCACTCCACCAATATGGAAGACCTTTGCCGGGGTAATACGGCAGTGCCCCGCTACTTCAATGAAGTATTAAACAGAATTGTTTCCACATCATGACGACCTGCCAGAAAGCTTTAGTTCAACTTTCAGAGCAGGATTTTTTGAATCCTGAGTCATTTGACCTTCAGGATGTTGTGGAAAGGATGCTTGTGCTTTTATTATCCAAGCAGTTTTGCCCAGCGGAATCAGGCAAGGATTAGTTGTAGGCAGGAAAGATACGTTTCTCCCTTAAAAAGAAAGGGGGGGTATGTCTGGGATAGCCAAAGTGGTGCCCAGTAGATTTTGCTGGACATCCATCAGCCAACATCGCCAATGGTCAAGGATGATGGAAATCAAGCAACACCTGCAGGGCACCATGTTCATCGTTACCATCATGAGTTTATTTGTATGCCACTTGTTCATGTTAGAGCCATGTAGGCTACTTCTGTTGGATGTGGTGCAGAGGGGAGAGGCAGCCGGGTACACTTGCACTTGTCCTCAGAGGGCTAAGCTGGCTAGGGGGCCCTGCCAGGGACCGGCTGCTTTTCTGTTTGAGTTTATAACTTTATTCTAACAAGGCTCCCATCCCGAGCCTCAGACAAACTCTGCACAGGCCTGGTACAGACACACTGTCAGGGACTGGGCAGAGGAGGAAGACACTGGAGACAGGGGTGATGTCAAGGGCTGGGCAGGCGAGGCGAAGTGGTGGGGACTGCCTCCCCATATTGACCCTTCCAGGGAGGAGGAAGACAGTATAGAATTACAACAGTGGTTTGTGGGAGGTCACAGTTCAGATGCGGATGAGGGGGAAAGTTGGGAAATCATGGGAGAGGAGGAACAGGCAGAGCCGGAGCAACAGCTGGCTGACACGTTGTCACTCGAAAGCATTCCAGATCCTCCATCTCCCAGAACTTGACGAGCCTTAAAAATAGGAGAGAAAAGGGCTCGAAGACAGAGGGCACTTAGCAGCACCTGTAGAGGAGGTGATGATGATGACGAATGAGGAAGTAGGAGAGATGGGGAAGTGGAGATTCACTCGGGACAATGCCATTATCCAAGAGGCTGGGTTCTATAGCCTCTCTCTTGCCCAAGCCCCCTTCATTGCAGGGGTGCTGACTTGGGCTCCACATTGTGGGTGCCTAGCACACATACATTGCGCCGCAATGTGATGACATCCCAACAGGACGTGACGACATCATGTGACATCGTGATGCCATGTCTTGCCGCCATGGTGTGCGTGCTCCAGCACTGTGGCAGCGACTGGACCAGGGCCTGAGCCTCCACCGTGGGGCCTTGTGGAGGAGGCCCAGCCCCTGGTCCAGTCACCACCATCAGAGCATCAGATGTGAGGTAGGGCATCAGAGGTGAGCATCAGGGCAAGGGCAGTGGGAAGGGGCTGTGGCAGCTGCTATTGCAGTGAGGTATGCAGAGCTGGGAGCAGAGGCCATGCAACCACAGGCACCCACAGCAAAAAAGTATATGTAGAAACCCGAGCACACAGAGTCCTGGGGAATTAGCGCCTATGCCTCATTGTGTTATATGACTGGGCATTAATTTTGCCCACAAACCATGGTTGAACACTCTTTGTCCTCTGTTTTTTAAAATATGTTTTGGTCAAAGAGCATGCTTAGTTTCCTACATCAACTCATGTGGCTTTATCAAGTGATATTATAGGCTGACTGAATTATTTAGTTCCTTTCTTTATGCTTGATTGGTTGATAACTTCAGCATTGGTTCCCTCATGGCTTTAGTGAGTGTTTATTTGTGTGTTTTGGACTGTGTATTTGTGGGAGATGTAACCAAATCACAGTCAGAAGTCACCACGAGGGCAATCTATTCCAACCCCCTGCAATGCAGGAATCTTTTGCCCAATGTGGGGATTGAATGCATGGCCCTGAGATTAAGAGTCTCATGCTCTACCAGCGATGCTACCCCAGCATGTGTATAGGTGTAAATGCTCTTAGTGCCCCCCAGACATGTTGGACTCCAGATGTCTTGGACAGCCCCCATCCATCATGGCCTAT